>NC_066534.1:5638347-5702048 GCF_024679095.1 Eriocheir sinensis | reverse complement strand
AATAATAATTAATGAGTGTAAATATATTTCAGATATTTTTGTTTATCTTAATACTAGTATTGGAATTTTCAAACACTAAGAATATAATAAATAAATAGATAAATTAATTAAAATAAATACATTAATTGTACTAATACTACCACTAACAATATTAACAGCACTGCATCTAATAGACTGAGCAATAAACTGAGTCTGATATGTAACCATAATTAAACTGTCTCTGTCTGAGTGTTATGTGAAGCTTGCTCCATGCACCATGATAGGAATGGCATAGATGCATGCAGGTTGCTGATATACTTACAGTCACCAGCCACTTGTAGATATGTCACCAAAATGTGTTGGAAGCATTGGCGGCCAACTTCCATTTATTTAATTATTATTTTCTTTAAACAAAGGAGACAGCTCAAGGGCAACAAAGCGTACTAGAAAAAAAGCCCCACTACTCACCACTCCCAAACAGACAAAAGTAGAGTCTTGATACACTCTTCTTGAAGGTCAAATTATAGGCAGGAGGAAATGCAGACAATGGAAGGCTGTTCCAGAGTTTATCAGTGTAAGGGATGAAAGAGTGGAGATGCTGGTTAACTTTTGCATAAGATGTTTGGCAAGATAGAACATGCAGTAATTGACTTAAATTAGAAAAGTATAGATTTAGGAGGGAAATGGGCAGGCATTGGTTTAGTAATAGGGTGGTGGGGGAATGGAATAGATTCAGCAATCACATAGTGAGTGCAGGGACGATAGCTTGTTTTAAGAGTAGACTGGATAGCTACATGGACGAGGCTGACAGGTGGTAATGGGGAGGAATCTGGAGCTGCCGTGTGTAGGCCATTCGGCCTCTTGCCGCGGGAGGAGGGGAGGCATGCAGTTAGCAAGTTCAGAACAGCTGTCAGCGTGAAAATGATTAGAATTTCCACATTATCATTATTTATGTATGTCACTTACCCCGGCTGGCATCCTTCCGTAATAAATGTAGCTTCACACCAGGCTGTGTCCTCTTTATCACCACAAAGGGACAATGATTTGAGGCTCCGGCTGGTAAACGTGGCGGCCGCGGCGGTGTTATGATTTTGAACAAGGCAGCGTTGCAATCAGAGCAGAAAAAGATATTGCTGCGAATAGCGGTATAATAAACAGTATAAGTTAGACCAAGATAGTTATATTCACCCACTCTTTCCCCCTACAAACCAATGACTCAATGTATATATATCATCATTACTGATGGAAGTCAGCGTGCGTGCTAAAACAATGAGTTTGGAAGAAAAACATGATCACATAGTTTTTAAAGAACGGCAGTAGGGCTACAATTCCTTGGTTCATTCCAGTATGTATACAGAAAGGTTAAACACATAAAACACATCTAACCACACATGCAGAGAAAGTTATATATTATAATAATATAAAAATAATAGCATTACTCATGACATGCAGTCAGGCTATATCAACCTAGTAAATATATATATATATATATATATATATATATATATATATATATATATATATATATATATATATATATATATATATATATATATATATATATATATATATATATATAGTTCCTACTGTTCATTTTAATATTTATCTACCTTTATTTTTTATTTAAAATGAAATAACCAAACTGAAGAAAAAAGTAGCAACATTTGCTGCTTGATCACATGTAGCAACACTGCTGATTGGTTCTGGGGTTGGGGGTCGGTGTCTGGAGGGGAAGCGTCTGAATGGTAAACAAAGCTGCTCCTGCGCCATCTGTTGCAACCGACATACACCAACACCCGCCCACGGTCTCCCATATAGAGGCCCTCTCTCCTGTTCTATAGTCACCCTTGCAACCCTGTCAACCCCTGCAACCACCAATTGCCACAAACCAAAACAACATCAATCTCTGTACCACAGGAACTACATGTCCACCGAGTATAAGACAGATGAAAGAGTAATCAAAGATATCATCCACAAGAATGTCAAACCAACAGACGCAGACCAAACCATATCACTCCATCATCTACTACAAGACCTCCAAAACAGCTAACCTACTTATCAAGAACCGCCAAACACCACCACCGGCACCTCTTTCAGGAAGACACCACGTCATCTACGAGCACACCTGCGTTATTGAGGACTGTGGCCCTCATACATCGGGATGACACGGACAAAACTGACTATGCTCTTAACATGCCACCTACAAAATGGTGCTATCAAGAACCACTACACAGTCGAGCACAAGGAAACCTTAGCACGCAGCCACCTAGAAGATTAAACGAAAATACTTGACAGGGAAACTGACCCCCGCCGACTATTGTTCCTGGAAGCCCTCTACATTGAAAATCTAGGGCCAACAATGAACACTCAATCCCAAGATCTGCAAAATCTTACCAACGCAGAAGAGAAGTAGCAGAAAAACAACACCCAGGTACCTGCGCAGCGAGGGACGCCGCGCAGCATTCACCGCGCTACTTGTACACGCCACACCGGCCAATCACAAGCCAGAACGCGCATATAAAAGGAGCAACCCAGACAGGGGGTGGACCGCCAGCACTCCTCGGGCGAGCAGCCGGGTGGCCCTTCTGCAGAGGTGAGGGTGACCCCTCTGCGGTTATAGTCGACTGCTGGGCTGCTCGCTCGTGCACCGCTACGGGCTGCTCCTGGCGCCTGCCCGAGGCCTGTGCTTCCGTCGCTGCTCGCCGGCTGTTACCCGTGGCTGTGGCGGCGGCGGAGGCGTCCCTAGACCCGCAACGAGCTTGCATTGCTCGCCCATCCCTTACAGGGCCGCCATTTGGCCAGGCCCTGTCCCCTTTAAGGGTTAATCTTAAATGGAAATGGGGTAAATCCTTCACCACCACGACCCAGCAGCAGTGGAACGCCAGCACTCCACGGGCGAGCAGCCGGGTGGCCCTTATACGGAGGCGAGGTGGACCCTTGTGGTCATCCTCGCTTTGGGCCACCCCTCCGTGGTCAAATCGACCAGTCGGCTGCTCGCACGTGTCAGCTACGGGGTGTCTGCTGGCGCCTGCCCAGAGAGCCCGTGCCTGTCGCTGCTCGCCGGCTCTTACTCGTGGCTGTGGCGGCGGCGGAGGCTTCCACACCCGCAGCACGCCAGCGGCGGGTTCCCCGCGACGGGCCGTCGCAGACAAAGGCCCGTCCCCCTTCTTAGGGGGGAAATCCTTGAAAAAACGACCCAGCTCCATTCAGCCTGAAGATGGTCCCTAGGCAGGAACGACACGTTGCAACCAACAACCCAACTTTTGGACAGCTCCTCGGGGCTTTCGACACCGACACAAGAGAGTTGATAACACTAATATCAAAAACGCAGCAGAAGCTGACTAATTCAGAAACAGCACTTTCATTCAATCTCGTATGCTTAAAAGAGAATATATATATATATATATATATATATATATATATATATATATATATATATATATATATATATATATATATATATATATATATATATATATAAGAACATAAGAACGCAGGAGTTCACAAGAGGCCGGTAGGCCTGGTATGAGGCAGCTCTTGACCCTAAGCTCTGTATCTAACCCCACCTAATATCGCTGTCCATGAATTTATCTAGTCTATTTTGAATGTGACAATTGTATTGGCACTCACCACATGACTGTTAAGCCTATTCCACTCATCCACCACCCTGTTAGTAAACCAATTTTTGCCTATGTCCCTGTTGAATCTGAATTTATCCAGTTTAAACTCATTTCGTGTCCTACCCGGTTGTCTTACCAACAAAACCTTATGAATGTCTCCCTTATTAAAGCCCTTCATCCATTTATAAACCTCGATCATGTCTCCACGCACCCTTCGCCTTTCAAGAGAATGCACGTTTAACTGTTTGAGTCTTCCCTCGTATGGCAAGTTTCTCAACCCCTGAATCATCTTAGTCATTCTCCTCTGCACCGATTCTAACATTTTGATATCCATTCTATAGTAAGGTGACCAGAACTGAACCGCATAGTCAAGATGAGGTCTAACTAATGCTAAATATAGTTTGAGGAAGACTTCGGGGCTTCTGTTGCTTACGCTCCTTGAAATAAATCCCAGTACCCTATTAGCTCGATTTCTAGCTTGAATGCATTGTGCCCTTGGACGGAGATCAGAGCTCACTAAGAACCCTAAATCCTCTCGCACCCAGACCTACTTTATGAGTGTCATTTAAGCAATAGTTATGTGAGGGTTGTTCCTACCTACACTCAGAATAATGCACTTCCCTACATTGAACTCCATCTGCCATTTATCCGCCCAGTCATACAATCTATTTAGTTCATCCTGGAGAATACTAGCGTCCTGATCCGACTCAATTTCTCTACCGATCTTGGTATCATCTGCAAACTTACTGACATCACTGCTAATTCCTGTATCTACGTCATTGATATAGATAATAAACAAAAGTGAACCTAATACCGAACCTTGTGGGACCCCACTCGTAACACATCCCAAGTCAGATCTTTTACCATTGATTTGCACTCTTTGTTTCCTATTGCCTTGACCCAGTTCAAAACTTTACCCTCTACTCCGTGAGCCTGTAATTTAAGCAACAGTCGTTGGTGAGGAACTTTGTCAAACGCTTTACTAAAATCAAGATAGATTACATCATAATTTTCATCTCTGTCTACCGCCTCAAATACTTTATTGTAGAAGGACAAGAGATTGGTGAGGCATGACCTACCTTAAGTGAACCCATGCTGCGAGTCGTGAATTAAGCTATGTTTCTAAATGCTCCTGAATGTTCCTGCCATTATGGACTCCAGCATCTTCCCTATAACCGATGTTAAGCTAATTGGGCGATAGTTTGAAGCAACTGACCTGTCCCCTTTTTAAAAATCGGCGTCACATTAGCTACTTTCCATAGGCTCGGCACATATTAGTATTTACCGACATCTTAAAGATGTCGGTTAGTGGGTCACCGATTACATCACCTAACTCCTTTAATACCCTCGGAAATATCCCGTCAGGACCTGGCGACTTGTTCTTCTGCTTATCTATCTCATCCTGAACTACTTGCCTGGTAATGATTATATCCTCAATTTATCGCCATCCCCGCCCTCGTACACCTGAACTCTTTCCGGTATAGTCGTTCGATCCTCCTGTGTGAATACTGAAAGGAAGTAGTCGTTCAACAATGTGCTCATATTTTCGTAATTTTCTACTAGCCCCCTGTGTTTGTTTTCAGCGGTCCAATTTTCTCCCGTGTTTTTGTTCTATACATCTGAAAGAAGCCCTTAGGATTACTTTCTTTCGCCTCATTTGCTACTTTGATCTCATAGTTCTTTTTGCTATCCTGGTGTTTTCTTAACTAATCTAGATAGTTCGACGTACTGGCCCCTGAGATGTGTTTCCCCATTCTTTATTTTCTGATAAATTCTTCTTTAACCCAATCTCGTGTTTTAGTCCACGAGTCATCCACTTAGGATCATTGTTTTCTTTTCTAAGTGTTCGCTGTGGTATATGCTGTTCTTGCCCTCTACTATTACCTAACTAAATTATTGTAAGACATTTCTACCTGGTTCTCCTGGCTCTCCAATCCGCAGTTCTGGCCTCATGAATCCCTAAATTATCCCAGTTTACCCCTTCAAGATGTCTTCGAAGCCCTCGTAGTTTGCTCTTCTAAAATCTGGCACTAACACTGGGTTTGGTTCGCGGGTTACCGCCCAGTCTAAGCTAAAACGAACTGTTCTAGATCACTATTTCCTAACTCTCCGCCCACCTCCAACTCACGTAGCAAGTTCCCATTATTGGTTAGGACTAAGTCTAATATGTTATCTCCTCTGGTAGGCTCAGTAACTACCTGCTTAAGGAAATTATCTTGTATAACTTCAAGAAAGTCCTCGGCTTCCAGGTCACCCACTAGATCTTCCCAGTCTATATTCCTATAATTAAAGTCCCCCATTACGCAGACATTTCTACTCATACTCGCCCTGCCAATCTCCTGTAGTAATATACTCGTGTCCTGCTTGTTAAGGTTGGGTGGCCTGTATATAACTCCTAGGGTTAGTTTTTCTTTCCCTTTGTAAACGTCCACCCAAACTGATTCTGAATCCATGTTAGTTTTGACTGAGTTGTTAACTAAACATTTAAGTGAGTCTTTAACATATAGCGCAACTCCACCTCCTTTCTGCCCTTCTGTCTTTGTGAAACATCTGATAACCCGTTATTTCAAATTCTGATCTAAAATTTCTATTAGCAGTGTCTATCCATGTCTCAGTGATCGCTATTATGTCAAAATTTTCTGAACAAGCTTCACCCCTTAGTAAGTCTATCTTGTTTCTGAGGCTCCTGCTGTTAGTATAGAAGATTCTTAGCCCGTCCTCTGTTACTCCCTAGAATTACTTCTAAGCTGCCTGGTTATATTATGAGCTAGATGTCCCTCCCATTACTCCTCCCATTGTTCCCATTACTCCTCCCCCTCGCCTATACTAAAAATCCTCAGGGTACTAAGTGCTCGCTCAAGGGAGTCTGAGAGCCTCAAACCCCTTGATCGTCAAGTGTATCCCGTCACGGGCGTAGAGGGCGTCGTTGCCAAAGAAGAGGTCCCAATTGTCGACGAGCAGCCACCCATTGCGCCCGCAGTGCTCAGCAAGTCTGCTGTTCACTGCTATCGCCCTGGACAGCCATCCATCGCCAACGCCCTCCTTGGCAGGACGCCACACTACTGGCGACCCACCAGCGTCACGTATCCCGCCTAACAATTCTCTAAAACGCCTGAGAAGGTCCTCGCTTGGCACACGAGAAACGTCGTTTCCGCCACAGCTGAGAAAGACAATGGGGTTCGATCCTCGCTTGCCATACACGCCTCAATCCTGTCTGATATATGGCCCACCCTGCCCCTGGGAAACACACCTCGTCCTGTTCTTATCCTTGGAGCAAAAAATACCTGTCAACATAACGAACCTGACTATCACCAACAACAAGAACCCGACGGTCGGAAGGGGGCCAGGAGGGGTGGGTGAAGGGGGAGGAGAGGAAGGAGGGAGGGACCTGCTGTGAAGAACGAGGAGAAAGTGTGGAAGAGGTGGAAGGTGGAAAGGAGGAGGAGGAGGAGGAAGAGGAAGAAGGAGAAAGGGAGGGTGAGGTGGTGGAGGGAGGAACGGACGAGAGAGGGAGGAGGAAGAGGGGAAAGGGAAGGTAAGGGACAGGTGTTGGAGGGAGGACAAGGAGGAGGCGGAGGACAAGGAGGAGAAAGAGGGGAGGAGGAGGAGGAGGAGGGCGGGAAGAGGGGAGAGGGGGACGGAAGAGGAAGGAGGAATTGGAGGCGGAGGAGGAGGAGGGGGAGGAGGAGAAGGAAGAAGGAGGAGAGGGGAGAGGAGGTGGGGGAGGGAGGGACGGACGAGGAGAGGAGGAGGAAGAGGGGAAGGGAAGGTGAAGGACAGGTGGGAGGGAGGAACGAGCGAAGAGGCGGAGGACAAGGAGGAGAAAGAGGGAGGAGGAGGAGGAGGAGGGTGGGCGGGAGAGGGAGAGGGGGACGGAAGAGGAAGGAGGAGGAGGAGGAGGAGGAGGAGGAGGAGGAAGAGGAGGAAGAAGGAAGGAGGGGTGGGAAGGGAGATCGGAGATGGTCGAGGAGGAGGATGGGAGGGGCTGCTGTGGGTGAAGACAATACTGAGGGAGGAGGACGAGGAAGAAGAGGAAGAGGAGGAGGAGGAGGCGGGGCTTGTTGCTGCTGCACTAACCAGTAAGTGTACCCAAGCGGCGAGAGTCGTAACCCTATTCTCTAACTCTATGATCCTCTGATCATCCTTCTGAGACTTAACGCAGAACCTACAAACGTCCTTGGAAAGAAAGTACTGCTTGGCCATGTGAAGGCCACACCCAGAACAACGCTTGAGGGACGTCATGGTGAAGATATGGGAGAGGCAAGACGGAAACAATTAGGCGCGTTAAGACAACAAAGCACGCAGCTGTGGTGAGGTCGTCAGGTCAAATGTATCTAGGAAAAAAAAAAAAAAAAAAAATATATATATATATATATATATATATATATATATATATATATATATATATATATATATATATATATATATATGTATGTATATATATATATATATATATATATATATATATATATATATATCTATATATATATATATATATATATATATATATATATATATATATATATATATATATATATATATATATATATATATATATATATATATATATATATATATATATATATATATATATATATATATATATATATATATATATATATATATATATATATATATAAGAACATAATAACGTAAGGAGTCTGCAAGAGGCCGGTTGGCCTATACAAGGCAGCTCCTGTACACTCAACCCCACCTTACCTCACCATCCATGGCTTTATCTAACCCCTTCTTGAATGTATCTATGGTATTGGCACCCACAACATGGCTCCCAAGCCTGTTCCATTCGTCCACCACTCTATTGGTGAACCAATTCTTGCCTATGTCTTTGTTGAATCTGAATTTGTCTAACTTAAAACCATTGCCACGCGTCCTACCTGGCTCTTTCACTCTCAAAATTTTATTGACATCCCCTTTATTAAATCCCTTCATCCATTTATAAACTTCGATCAAGTCTCCTCGCAACCTTCGCCTTTCTAGAGAGTGTAGATTTAACTGCTTCAGCCTGTCTTCATAAGGCAAGTTTCTCACCCCCTGAATCATCTTTGTCATCCTCCTCTGTACAGATTCTAACATCTTGATATCCATTCTATAATAATGGGACCAGAACTGAACTGCATAATCGAGATGAGGTCTAACTAGTGCTAACTAAAGTTTGAGGATGACTTCAGCGCTCCTATTGCTCACGCTCCTTGAGAGGAATCAGAGTGGCAAGACTGCACAAGGAAGCAGAGTGGCAAGACTGCACAAGGAATCAGAGTAGCAAGACTGCACAATGGAAGCAGAGTGGCAAAACTGCACAAGGAATCAGAGTGGCAAGACTGCACAAGGAATCAGCGGTGCAAGACTGCACAAGGAATCAGAGTGGCAAGACTCCACCAGGGAAACAGAGGGCCAAGACTGCACAAGGAATCAGAGTGGCAAGACTACAATGGAAACAGAGTGGCAAGACTGCACAAGGAATCAGAGTGGCAAGACTACACAATGGAAACAGAGTGGCAAGACTGCACAAGGAATCAGAGTGGCAAGACTACACAATGGAAGCAGAGGGCAAGACTGCACAAGGAATCAGAGTGGCAAGACTACAATAATGGAAACAGAGTGGCAAGACTGCACAAGGAATCAGAGTGGCAAGACTACACAATGGAAGCAGAGTGGCAAGACTGCACAATGGAAGCAGAGTGGCAAGACACACAATGGAAACAGAGTGGCAAGACTACACAATGGAAACAGAGTGGCAAGACTGCATTAAGGAATCAGAGTGGCAAGACTACAATGGAAGCAGAGTGGCAGACTGCACAATGGAATCAGAGTGGCAAGACTACACAATGGAAGCAGAGTGGCAAGACTACACAATGGAAACAGAGTGGCAAGACTGCACAAGGAATCAGAGTGGCAAGACTACACAATGGAAGCAGAGTGGCAAAACTGCACAAGGAATCAGAGTGGCAAGACTACACAATGGAAACAGAGTGGCAAGACTGCACAAGGAATCAGAGTGGCAAGACTGCACAATGGAAACAGAGTGGCAAGACTGCATTAATGAATCAGAGTGGCAAGACTGCACAATGGAAGCAGAGTGGCAAGACTGCACAATGGAAGCAGAGTGGCAAGACTGCACAAGGAAACAGAGTGGCAAGACTGCACAATGGAAGCAGAGTGGCAAGACTGCACTAATGAATCAGAGTGGCAAGACTACACAAGGAATCAGAGTGGCAAGACTGCACTAATGAATCAGAGTGGCAAGACTACACAAGGATTTAGAGTGGCAAAACTGCACAATAGAAGCGTGGCAACACCGCCCAAGCAGAGAGGCAAGATCGCGCAAAGTGACAGAATGGGAAGACCGCCCAAGCAATCAGAGAGGCAAGACCGCACAAAGTAACAGCGTGGCAACACCGCCCAAGGAGAGAGGCAGGACCGCACAAAGTGACAGAGTGGGAAGATCGCCCAAGCAATCAGAGAGGCAAGATCGTAATAAGTCACAGCGTGGCGGGACCGCCCTAGTTAGTGTGACGAGACATACATACATAGGAAGAACAGACACCAGAAGACCTATCGGTCTATGGCGAGGGTGTCTGTTTACTACCGCTATTAGTAATCTACGTGTGGTAGAACAGGACAGAATAGATGAAGGCTACTCCCCACCCATGCCTCTCCCTCCGGCAACGTGCCGGCAGGAAATAGTTAGAAGAGAGCACCATGTACCTTTAAGGAAGAAAGGGACATGGAAAATTTACAGTAAAGAGAGAAATAAGAGGAAATTACTACCCTTAACTTACACTACTGGTAACCTAAGCTGTGGGTGAAAATGGCTTCATTACATAAGAACATAAGAACATAGAAACACGGAGACTTGAAGAGGCCGAGTGGCCTACACAGGGCAGCCCCAGAATCCCCCCTAATACTCACGATGGGTGAGGTGTAGTTTCAGGGGCACAGGTGGAGGCATGATCCTCATTTTACCGGCGGTACTAGGCACGCACCAGTACCCTGTCACCTTACTGCACCCACACCTCACTCCACCTGGCATGCGGACATTAACTGTTGCTTTACTCTATTGTTAACTTACGCTACTTGCTATCTAGGTTGTGGGGGAGAATAATATGGATTTAGGTTGAGGTCTTGCTGCAATCTGTCTGAAAACATGCGAAGAAGGGTCAGTATAATCTTATATCCCTGAAGTACTTATCCAATGAAGACTTGAAGCTATTGATACTCTGTGCGCTAACTACTGACGGTGGAAGTCTATTCCAGTGATCGACGACTCTATTATTGAAAAAACTTCTGCGCACCAATGTGTTACATCGGTTTCCTCTTAACTTCATACCGTTGCTTCGTGTTATTGTGTTGGTGTCTCTCTGAAATAGACTATCTGAATTAATGTTGTCGAATCCATTAAGGATTTTGAACACTTCAATTAAGTCCCCTCTTATCCTTCGCTTTTTTAGGGAAAGCATATCTAAACGCTTTAAACGCTCGTCATATGGCAAGTTTCGGAGCGCTGGAATTTGTTTAGTTGCTCGTCGCTGTATCCTTTCTAGTAAAACTTGATCTTTTATATAATTCGGTGACCAGAACTGAACGGCGTATTCTAGGTGTGGTCTTACAAATGCTAAATATAATCTCTTCATAAGTTCGGGTGATCTATAATCAAAGTTTCTTGAGATTAATCCTAACATCATATTGGCTTTTTTACTCGCTGCAGAACATTGATCACTCATTTTAAGAGTGTTACTGATAATGACACCAAGATCTTTTTCTTGTTTTACTTCGCTGAGCTCATGTCCTTGAATCTGATATTTAAAGTTAGGATTTTTTTCACCTATGTGCATTACTTTACATTTATCAACGTTAAAACTCATTTGTCATTTTTCGTTCCAGTCGGCAAGTCTTATTAGAAGTCTGATTGAATATTCTCGCAACTTTGACTGTTCATTACCGTACCTCCTAATTTGGTGTCGTCGGCGAATTTGGTTACTTTTGATAGGATATCAGTTTCTAAGTCGTTCACGTAAATTATGAATAGTGTTGGCCCCAGGACCGAACCTTGGGGCACGCCACTGGTGACGGGTTGCCAATCCGATGTTTCACCATTAAGAACTACACGTTGTTCTCTGTTGGTGAGCCAGTCATGAATCCACGCACATAGAAGGTCGTTAATACCGTGGGAACGCAGTTTTTAAATAAGCCTAACGTGAGGAACTTTATCAAACGCTTTCTGAAAATCTAAGTAAATTACGTCATATGGGCTTCGGGCGTCCCAACATGTATAAACATCGTTAAAAAAGGTTAATAGGTTGGTAAGGCAAGACCGATTACTACGAAATCCATGCTGACTATCAGTTATCAAATCATTTGTTTCAAGGAAAGTGATCATTTTATCCCTGATTATTTTTTCGAATAGTTTAATTAGGACAGACGTAAGGCTGATGGGACGATAATTACTGGCTTGTTTTTTATCTCCTTTTTTAAAGATCGGGGTAATATTGGCCTTTTTCCACTCGAGAGGCACACTGGCCTGTGCTAATGACTTGTTGAATATTAATGTTATGGGTAATTCTAGCTGTTGACTACATTCTCTCAACACGCGAGGAGATAAATTGTCGGGGCCCGGAGATTTATTTGGATCTATTTTCTGCTATTTTCTATATCCTGCTGTAAACACTCGTGATAATATATAAGAAGGGCTTGAAATGCTAGCAGGAGATCCACCAGGGGGTAATGTGGGTACTCATACATGCTCGGTGAATAATTTAGTCTTAATTTGTAGTTTGTAATACCTTAGACCACTAGCACAACCAAGGATGGGCCGGGCCCCACCCGTTTACCGTTGAAGAGGTTTCAGGCCCTGCACCCCCAAAGTTTCTCTTGTCTTGTCTTTTTCTCTGCCCTCCAATCTCCCTGAACATATTTCTGGGTGTCCCCTTGCCATTGTTTAGCAGATTTTAGCGACCTATTTTAGAGACACAAACTATTCATTACTGGGTAAATTATCATGTCTTTTTTTGTGGAGTTACTTATCACCAGGAAACAATTATGAAAGTAGTAGAGTTGATTTGGTGAGTCTCATACTTGGGTTGACAGTTTACTCTCCTCTGTAACGATAGGCTACTATCCCCAGCGGCAATTATAGGTTACAATTTTAGCAGAGTTAGGTTACCTTCCACTAGGTTAAAATGAGTCTGTTAGTTTGTAAATAGATTTGGGAGTGAAGACGGCTGGACAATATATGCCGCAGTGCTTGTTATAGTGAATTCTGGGGTAAATTTGCTGTAGCACTTTCATAGCTGAATTATTGTGGTAATAAACAGATCCCCATTAAAAAACATCATAACATACCACAGGAAATAAGTAATATGCATCTCAAATAGACTGATCCTGCTAAGCAATTACCCATTCTTTGCAATATGCATTATATGTTTGTTGGATATTTTGGTAATTTAGTCATCCCATGGCTCATCCTTGTCTCAATGATGTTTACTGTATTAAGGTATTACATTTACTATTTAGTATGCTAGTTTTACTGGGTGTTACAGATGATGTGTCTAGTAAAGGTAGGGTGAAGTTGGGGGCATACACATAGCTGTGTGTGGCCTCGGTGCTCATCTCCATCACATGGTAACCTATTGCTGGTAAATTAGCAACCTAGCAACACCCGTCAAGGTTTGATTCATCACCCAGTTTTATTTCCACTCATAGTTTCATAGCTACTATAACTGAAAAAGAATTTTATGATTTTAGGTTGAGGCAAAATATTTATATATATTGATATTTATTTCATGCAAAAAGGTTAAGTGAAAAATATATAATTACTTCATTTTCTACTTATAGCACAACATTAAAACTAGAAAATAAAGGTTCTTTGTCCATAGACAATAAAAAATTCTTTCTCCTTGAAATTCAAGGTTTTTTTTGGGTATTGACAGAAAATAATGTTTATTTTTAAGTCATATATGCACTTTTTTTTCATTTATGTAACCTAACCTTACTAAAGTACTGGCTCATATGTTGCTGGCACAAGTTGAGAACATAATGAAAAAGTGGGCATTGATATATACATTATTAAATATTTAAATGTGTTAAATAGTGTACTGGCAATAAAATACAGGAAATCATCGAGCAAATTGGTGTATGGGTGTGTTTCGTTAAGAACTCGGTAGAGTTCTTCAAAGACAAAGGCACTGCCCACTGTCAAAACACATTCCACACTACCTAGAAAATTTCCAGGGCGACTGTTGGCTCTCAAGATATAGCTGGAAGCCAGACTCTTTCTCGAGTCATCAGAGTTTTGAGAGAAGTCTTGGGCTTTCCAGGATGTGACACACACACACACACACTAACATACACACAAACACACAATTATATACTTTGAGAGTAAAAGTAGTAAAGTTGGGGGGATACGCAGTAGCAGCACATGGCCCCGGTGCTCATCTCCGTAACATTGGCCCTTGAGACTGTGGTGGAAGGGAGCCCCCATTACCCCGGGACACAGGGCCAGTGTGATATCTGGGTTACCACATATTACCTTCCCCAGGTACCCATTTATCCACCAGCCTGAGAGGGAGGATGAACAGCTGGGTGAGCTGCACGCCGACTGCCCGGGCCTGCGGAGTAGAAGCCAGGCACGCTAACCACTAGACCACGGAGGCGTACAACTGTGAGAGTGACACAGGCTAAATGAACTTAATTATAATGCTTTTGAAAGTCACTTAATCTGGAGGGTGGGTGGGTTTTCTATTAAAAGAAGTTGAGTAATGCAGAGTGTAGTCATCGGCGTAAGAATGGATAGGACAGTTCGTTTTGAAAAGAAGATCATCAATGAACAACAGAAAGAGAGTGGGAGATAGGACAGAACCCTGTGGGACACCAGTGTTAGTAGGTTTAGGGGCAGAACAGTGACCGTCTACCACAGCAGAAATAGAACGGTCAGAAAGGAAACTGGAGATAAAGGTACAGAGAGAAGGATAGAAACCGTAGGAGGGTAGTTTGGAAAGCAAAGATGTGTGCCAAACCCTATTAAAAGCTTTTGATATGTCCAGCGCAATAGCAAAGGTTTCACCGAAACGGCTAAGAGAGGATGACCAAAAGTCAATTAGACAGGCAAGGAGATCACCAGTAGAACGCCCCTTGCGGAACCCATACTGGCGATCAGATAGAAGGTCAGAAGTGGAAAGGTGCTTTTGAATCGTCCGGTTAAGGATTGATTCAAAAGCTTTAGATAGAAAAGAAAGTAAAGCTATAGGACGGTATTTTGAGGGATTGGAACGGTCACCCTTCTTAGGTACAGGCTGTATGAAGGCATACTTCCAGCAGGAAGGAAAGGTAGATGTTGACAGGCAGAGGCACGGTTTTTAAGGACAATAGGAGGCACTCCATCAGGTCCATAAGCCATCTGGCGGCTTTGGCTCGGGTGGCTTGGATTAATATTTCTTATCCCATGCACCTGTAATAGCCTTCATACATGTGTATAGCTTTATTTCAACGTGGCAGGGGTCACATAAAGGTCGCTCATACATGGTTTGTGCATTAGTTGTGGAGATTTAGGTGTAGCCAGTAAGGCTTTGGCTCAGGTGGCTTGGATTAGTATTTCTTATCCCATGAAGCTGTAATAGCCTCCATACATGTGTATAGCTTTATTTCAACGTGGCAGGGGTCACATAAATGTTACCCATGCATGGTTTGTGCATTAGTTGTGGAGATTTAGGTGTAGCCAAGAAGGTTTTGGCTCGGGGAGCTGTACTCATATTTTTTAAACATGTTTCTTTCTTTATTATTATTGTTATTTGCTTTACGTCCTCAATTTATTTTTAGATAACAGCAACATTGATATTTCTTTTCCTTTTAAGGGCCATTTAATTAGGTTACAATTATGTGTCTTAAATAATTACTGTATTTTCTAGTCCTCTCTAGTAATGTTTATTTTAGATAATAGCAACATTGATATTTCTTTACCTTTTAAGGGCCATTTAATTAGGTTACAATTATGTGTCTTAAATAATTACCGTATGTTCTAGTCCTCTCTAGTAATGTAGTTATTTCTGTGTTTCACAGATGGAGCTTGTTGCGGCATACATTTTCAATCGTAGACTGTGCAGGGAAAGGAGATATCGGGACCCACTCGACCCACTACATGTCAGTGATGAACACCTGTTGCAGGTGTATAGATTTCCCCGTCAGGAAATCATCAGGCTCTGTGATGAGTTGCGCCCCCACCTGGAAAGGCGAACCAGGAGGGCACATGCACTCCCAACACACACCCAGGTTCTGGCTACACTAAGGTTTTTGCGAGTGGCAGCTTTCAAGGTGTTATTGGAAACGGTGTTGGAAATGACCAATCAAGGGCCATTGATAAAGTAACTCGGGTACTTTGTGAAAAGGCCAGTCATGAGATAAAGATGTCAACCACAGCAATAGATATTAATAGAATTTTTAAGATAGTTTTCATGCATTTCATAATGATAAATAATGGATTAATGAATTTTCAACTTCACAGGAGACACTGCGTATCCTCTGGAGCCATTCCTGATGACCCCAGTTGCACGGCCGACAACACCTGGGGAGGAACGATACAACAAGTCATCACAGGACAAGATGCGTTGTCGAACGGACCTTTGGGATCCTCAAGTCAAGGTGCAGGTGCCTACATAAGTCAGGAGGAAGTTTGCAGTATGACCCCAAGAAGACTATGAAGATTGCGACTTCTTGTATGCTCCTGCACAACTACTGAGTGGATCGCTGCAGAAGAAGTACCAGTTCAGCCTGTGAGAAACAACAGACTGATTCCTGGTCAAGTTGTCAGGCAGGAAATTATTATAAACTTCTTTTCCTGAATATTGGTAGGCATATATGTAGACCTTGCAGTTAGTAATAGATTACTTTCAAATCCAAATGTGCAGAACTCACAGTCGGAGGCATAAGAACAAAACAAGAAATCATAATGGCCACATGTTCGGCATTCTTGATCATAATTTATATAGCGATTATTATTAATATGTAATTAATATCAGCTTCCACCTGCAGATTGCATATGGTGCACCGGTGGCCGAGTGGTCAGCGTGTGTACGTGGTGATCCAGAGGACTCGACTCCCACCGCATGACGCTGAGAGTTTTCAATCATTGACTAGTGGCGGAGGGTTACCAACATGCTGCCCAGCAGATCTTCAGTCAACCCTAACTTCAGCGTCTTTGATCAGGAGGGGCACCACCTCCACACCACACATTCTTATCACCTAGTTTGATACCCTACTTGTCCATCTCACATGCCCCATGTATCTCAGCATTCTGCACTCTTGGCTCCATGTCATCCTCTCCAACTTGTTGCTTCGTATAGCATAACCGGCCTCACATACATAGAAGTGTTCAATATACCTAGGCTATAATATTATATTTAAGGACTCTTATACAAGGTATCGCCCCATACAGAGGTGTCGAAGTAAGTCTGTCTGATGGTAGGCTGGCTGACTGCTGTCGGGACCCAAGCCAGCATGCCCTGGGGGTTGTGTGCGGGAGGAGGAAAGAGGGAAAAGGACAAATGGTGTGTGTGTCATTATCATGGGTAACCACGGTGGAGTGCAAACACTCAGTAGTTGTAGTCAAGGCTTAATTAAGTTGATGAGTGGTGTTAGACTGAATGAGCAGGTTTTTTACCACATGTTAGTGAGAACACTTGATAGGTTTTGTTTGTGTGTTGGTGCTACTTGTTTCTTGTGTTTACATGTTAGTTTATAATGAGACTAAGTTCTAAGTGTTATGAGCGACAGTTTAGTCTTGTATGGCTGAATCTTGTCCCTTGACCCTTAGTTCATCATCAGAATCTCTAAACAAATATATTTACCTTAAGTAATATTCTTAAAGTCACGCTACCCATATTATTTGGCAGATGATAATCCTGTGTGCGATAACGGTGCCTTATAAGACTTGGTAAATAAACTACTAATTTTACTCTCTGGTTTAAGTGATCAACAATTAATTCTACTTTGAGGTATAATCAACCAACATTATTAAGGAGTGCCCATGCCAGGGACGACATTAAGAATATTTTTATGTTGACCAGCAAACTTACTATAGGTCCTTTCCTCCCTTCTGCTGTGCCACACAGTTCCAATTACCTATTTCCTCCGTTTCCTGTCCCCTCTCTCACAAACTGGGCACCTGTAATGCACCACTACTTGATTTACATTTCTCAGCCCTGAGCATCTCTTTGTGGCACCACTTATCACCCCCCGTGCACAGGGCAGAGTTAGTAGCCATTTCTCTTCCACACCAACTACCTTCCTGTATACATGATTTCTCAGTAATTACTTATTTGTTGTGCTGTATTAGCTGTTACGTGCTACATCAAGCTGTAATACTCAAACTGCGGGTTAATCCAATAAAAAACAAGTGAATGACTAAGTCATGTGTTATTATTCCCAAGCTCCATTGGCAATGGCGAGTACACATTATATAACTGAAGCATATTACACATTCACTGAACACAATTAAAACTAACTATCCTAATCAAATTAAATCTAACCTAACCTGATCTGACCTAATTAAACTAAATATAAGGTAACCTGGCCTTAATGCCTGCTCCCAAAATTAAATAAATGGAAATAAATATGATATCAATTTGCAAAATATACCTGAGGAACAAAAAGAGAAAGAATGACAAGAATTGAACTATGAAACAAGAATTGTTGGCTTCAAGATGACCTCAACTGACTAAGAATGACAAGATCTACGCAATGTGACAGGTCAGAATTGAGTCTTGAAAATGATTTCTGATGATTAAGGATGACATGATCTACTGAATGACGACAATTGTCTGCTTTGAAAATTACCTCAGCTGAAATAATATTGCATGCATTTAACCTTTTTACATCCCTCTCCAACATCCTATTCCATTCGGTCACAACTGTTACCATAATCCCCTTTTCTCTCTTATATACATCACTCATGTAGCATGTGCTCAATCATACCGTCACCCCCCCTTTCACCCATACATGAATGTCACACCTTGCATCCCCCTATCAGGCACCCGTGCTCCCACCTGCCTCTCCCTTGTCCATCGCCCTTGCCAGGCCGGCCCCCAGGACTTGCCTCTTCTGAGCACTGTCAAACCTCTTCCTTAGCTCCCTCATCTCACTCCTCAATGCACGTATTATGCATTCCTGAGCCTCTAACTTCCTCTCGTACCCACACAAATAGCATATGTTGTTCACCTCTAACCCACACCTCTTTGCCGCGCCTGACAACTGCCCCACTTCTAAAATCTTGACCGTCGTTATTTCCAGCACGGTAACCTCCTCTCCGGCCAATACTCACTAGTCTTCCCCATCTTAGCTTGGCTGTACGGACTTGAGGAAATACTGACTCGCGGTAGTTTTCGTCGCTGGCGCCGTTTTTTTGCAATCACCTTCCTTGATCCTGATTGGCTGTCTTTTTTGTTTCACTGATTTCCATTGGTTGCAATCACATCAGCTGGTGAGCTGCCCGCCCTCTACCGCCTCACTCGTGAACCATAGGACTGACCCTTATCACGCCGCGGCGACCGCGCTGTGCATCGCTGCGGAGGAGGATCCTAGCGGGGAGCAAACTTGCGACGCGACCCGTGACTTACAACCGTCTCCGGGGATAAGTTACCACCACCTTTGAGCATCCGGCGCCTGAGGATTGAGGCCAGAGAGGGCATAGAAAACATCATTTTGAAGAATCTTTATAAAAGGCATAAAAGAGTCAGAGGGGGGATGAGTAGAAGGAATATGCCCAGAATCGTCCAGAGTGGAGTTTTTAGAGAAAGTTTGAGAGAAGAGTTCAGCCTTAGAGATAGATGAGACGGCAGTGTTGCCGTCAGGAATGAGGAGAGGAGGGAAAGATGAGGAAGTGTAGTTGGAGATGTTTTTGGCTAGATGCCAGAAGTCACGAGAAGAGTTAGCGAAAGGAAGGTTTTGGCATTTTCTGTTGATGAAAGAATTTTTGGTTAGTCGAAGAATAGATCTGGCACGATTCCGGGCAAAAATATAAAATTCATGGTTAGCATTAGTTCGAAGGCCCTGGTACCTTTTGTGAGCTGCCTATTTATCTTTGACAGCACGAGAACAAGCGTGATTAAATCAAGGCTTTTTAACACGAGGTATGTATGCCCCATTCCAGAGACAATCACCTCTGTGATGCGCTGAGCACACACAAAGGAACACAAAGGGAACACAAAGGAAGAACAAACAACAGCAGACCTGCTGGTCCTTTCGAGGTTGTTTGTGACAAGCTACACTAACTATCTAATCAAAGGTGGAAGATGAAGGACAGCAAAGGCGAAGGCTCCTCCCCACCCCCCCATCCCTCCAGCCAAAGCTGGCAGGAAAGGAAAAAGAACCATGCAGCATGGAAAAACTGCATGGAATTTATGTAGGAAAGAGGAAAGAACTACCATTACTGCTACCACTAACCGGGCAATAAAAGCGGACAAGGACACCAGTATTCGAAAGAACTTAACGTTATTACGACAATGAGTAATATCTTAGTTGCTGGTTGGATTCAAAATACTTGTCTAATCTATTCTTGAAGGCCGTAACTGTTGTACTATCAACGACATCACAAGGTAGAGAGTTCCAAACATTAACAACTCGATTGAAGAAGAAGTGTTTAGCTTCGTGCGACGAGAATCTTTTACCACTTATCTTCAAATTGTGATTTCTTCTTGTTCTATTTGATCGATCAATTGTAAAGTAATCTTCCGCATTAATATCACTGAATCCTTTGAACATTTTAAACACTTCTATTAGATCGCCTCGCATTCTTCGTTTTGATAGGCTGAATAAATTTACTTCTTTAAGCCTTTGTTCATATGACAAATTTCTCAACCTAGGAATCATCTTTGTTACTCTTCGTTGGACCCGTTCCAACTTTTCTATGTCTTTTCTGTAGTAGGGAGACCTGTACACAGTACTCTAGACGGGGTCGAACCAACGAATTATACAGTTTTAATATTACTTTTCCGATTTATTATTAAAGACTCGTCCGATGAAGCCAACCAATTTGTTTGCAGTTTTAACTACCTCTGAACAATGCTGACCGGGCTTTAAATCGCTTGATATAGTGATTCCAAGATCCTTTTCTTTACTTACTGCAGAAAGTTGTTGGCCATTCATTACGTACCGAACGCAATTGTTATTTTTTCCGATGTGCAACACTTTACATTTCTCAACGTTAAATTTCATTTGCCATTGATTGGCCCAACGTGCAAGTCGATCTAGATCTGATTGTAAAGCTTCTTCGTCGAGTGTCGCAGTTACTTTACTAGCAATTTTTGTGTCATCAGCAAATTTTGATACTTTGCAAATGAGCCCATCATCGATATCATTAACATAAATTAAGAAGAGCATGGGGCCAAGCACTGATCCTTGAGGTACGCCGCTTTTGACATCGAGCCAGTTAGATGTAACACCGTTTAGAACTACTCTCTGTTTCCGCTCAGAGAGCCAGTCCGCAAGCCAATTGTGAATGTTACCCGAGATACCGTGCGCCAGTAGTTTGCTGAGCAATCGTTGGTGGGGGACCTTATCAAATGCCTTTGAAAATCCAGATATATGATATCTACTGATCTGCTTTCATCGAACACCTCAAAAATATAGTGAAAAAAATCAAGTAAGTTAGTCAAACACGAACGTTTACTACGGAAGCCATGTTGCGAATTATTTATTATATTATTTTCTTCGAAGAATTTCACCATATTGTCGCGAATGATAGTCTCCATTAACTTACAAACAATAGATGTCAGGCTAATTGGTCGATAGTTTCCTGGATGAGACTTGTCCCTTTTGAAAATTGGTGTGACATTTGCAAGTTTCAATCCGACGGAACTTTTCCAGCTGTTAAAGATTTATTGAATATGATGGAGAGCGGTTTACAAAGTTGATGTTTGATTTCTTTTAAGACCCTAGGGTAATTTTGTCTGGACCAGGAGCTTTGCTTACTTTAATCTTTTCAATTGTGCGTAAAATGTCACTTTCTACGATGAGCACGCCACTTAACATCTTTTCGGTCCTTCTAACCTCCGGCGGTTGAGGTGATAAACAATCTTCGTCGGTAAATACGGATGCGAAAAAGTTATTTAGGATTGTAGCCATTTCATTTTCATCGTTCGTGTGGTTACCATTTTCATTTGCAAGCGGTCCGATACCACAAGTGAGTGACTTTCTATTATTTACATAGCTGAAAATTTTTTTAGGATTAGATTTACTTGTTTCCGCTATATATTCTTCAAGATTTTTCTTGCTTCGTTTTATTAATTTCTTGGTTTCGCGGCGAATTCTGTCCAACTCTAGTTTGTCAGCCTCGCTCTGAGATGATATGTACCTACTGTATACGCGTTTTTTAGAGATAGGCTATTTTAAATTTCGTTATTCCACCATTTGGGTTTCTTCTTAGAAGCTGAACGTCTGTTACGATAGGGTACGCATATGCTTATGGCATTGTTCAATATTGTGGTGAAGGCCCCCCAAGATTTATCAATATCTGTTTCCGCCGTGATTTCAGTCCAGTCAGAATTATTTAGAATTGATCGGAGTCTTACGAAATTCGCTCTGATAATCAGGCACCTTTTCTTTACTAGGAGTTACTTTACTTTCTTTCATATTGATGCTGAATGTGATTGTTCGGTGATCGCTAGAACTAAAAACTGGACCAACATTTACTTCGTTAACTAGATCAGCTGTCGTTGAAAAGATAAGGTCAAGTATATTATTTTCCCGAGTCGGTTCTTGAACGTGTTGATGTAAATCACTTTCTAGTAAATTTGTGTACAGGTCGAGCCCTGTATGACAGTTCAACGGTTCACCCCATCTTTTCACTGGCAAGTTAAAGTCCCCAACAATTACTGCCTCGCAACTGCTACTTGTTTCTAATAATAATTCACTTAATGCGTGGTCGATATCAAGAGTCTGCCTTGGCGGTCTGTAGATAAGTCCAATTACTATTTTACGAGATTTATTTTTAATTTCAATGAAGACCGTGTCTACATTGGTTATAATATCTGTTTTCACGGATACTGGATGGAGATTTTTGTGGATATAAAAGATAACGCCTCCACCCTGTCTGTTCTCTCTTTCATGACTAAAAATGGTATAACCCGGTAATCTATATTCCGCAATGAAATCTCTATTTGAAGTGTCTATCCAAGATTCTGTGACTCCGATGATGTGATAATGATTTGTAGCTGCGAGGACTTCTAAGTCTTCAAATTTGTTACGTAGGCTACGAGCGTTTACATAGCAAGCTTTAATGTGATTCGAGTCGGGAGTTTTGCGGGTTGAGTGCACCCTTACGGTGGAGCTGCTGGTGTTCTCGCCTCCGCGTTTTTTGGCTTTCGAAGAGCCACTTGGTCACAGAGCAGCCTCCCGAAACGGGCTGCTCCAACAGGGTTTAAGTGAATGCCATCAGGAAGGAACAAGTCTGAATCGTAGTAAAAATTGTTCCACAAGTTAGCGAACTGGACGTTTTCTTGTGAGCAAAGGGACCGAAGTCTGTTGTTTGTGCTGAAGGCCTTACTGTAAAAGTTAGATTAGGCACCGACCTTCGGGAGGATTCCTGAGATTATGATGTTACTGGCATCCGTTTTACGTTTATACTGCTTGATCATGCGGGATGCGGCGGTATTTCTCAAGCAGTTCCTCAGACAGGGTTGTCTTTACGTCATTTGTCCCCGCGTGAATGACAAAGAGGGTGTTTCGGTCGGCATTTCTCGTGACATCATCGCACGCTGCGGTGATGTCGTCCAGTCTGGCACCTGGATAGCAGTAACGTTTTCTGCGGCCGTTTGATGAACGACCACAGAACTCAACCAGCTGGCCACGCACCATGGAGTCCCCAACTAGGAGTCTCGAACTCATCCTCCATGGTGTCTGCCAGCACCTGGAACCTATTGAAGGTAGTGGGGTCAGTAAATCCTTGGTTGCCTGCTTCGGTTTGGCTCCATTCCTTACAGGTTGGAACCCGACATCCTGTGAAGCAGGAAGAGAAGCGTTAAGTGGGGCAGGCTGGAAGTTGTCCTGTGAGGCAGGCTGGGAGTTAGCCTGTGAAGCAGGCTGGGGGTTAGCCTGTGAGGCAGGCTGGGGGTCAGCCTGTGAGGCAGGCTGGCGGTTGTTCTGTGAGGCAGGCCGGGGGTTAGCCTGTGAGGCAGGCTGGGGTTAGCCTGTGAGGCAGGGTGGGGTTTGCCTTTGAGGCAGGCTGGTGGTTATCCTGTGAGGCAGGCTGGGAGTCAACCTGTGAGGCAGGTAACACGTCCTCCCGTGAAGCAGGAGGGTCGTCTGGAGAGGGCACAGTCTCAGTGGAGGGCCTCTCCACCATCGATAGTGGAGTCACTGCCACATTTGTTAAAACAAATTCCTGAAGGGCTACAAATTTCTTTTCAAGATCATTGTGCTTGACTTTCCACTCAGTCACAGCCTTCTGTAGATGTAATCTTTGAACGCAGAGGCGGCAAGTTTTACTCAGCTGGAAGAACTGAGCTGCAAAACGTCCGGGACAGACGTCACACTTAAGGTTCGAAGGCATTGTTAGAATTTTAAGCGAGTTAACAGTTTGGGCAAATA
This sequence comes from Eriocheir sinensis, assembly GCF_024679095.1. Lineage (NCBI taxonomy): Eukaryota > Metazoa > Arthropoda > Malacostraca > Decapoda > Varunidae > Eriocheir > Eriocheir sinensis. The sequence goes on along the minus strand of NC_066534.1, from coordinate 5,677,857 downwards.
TTCAAAGCGCTTGAGAAATACTTTAAATTGTGACCATAAATTGAATTGTATAAAATTGTGCATGGAAATTAGATACTGCTGTGTTAGATGCCCAACACTGGGAGTTCCCTCCCACAGGGTCTTGAAAACGCCTCAAAGACCAATCGCTTGTCCTGAGCCTCGGTCACGAGAGAGACTTTCAAAACCCGGCGCTTTTCAGCTATTGTCCTCGAAGTTTTGTCCCATAGCACAGGCGGCGTAGTCACACAGAGCAGAGCTGGCAAGGAGGAGAGGAACCAGCAATTCGTTCCCACTTTCCGAAACGTCTAACCCAACTCTGCGACCCTTTCGAGGCCTGGCCAGTGGCACCTGTCACCAGGTGTTCTCCACCAACTCTAGAGAGTATCAGACGCCCTTCCTGAGAGACCAAAAGACTGAAATATTCCTTGAGTATAAGATAAACCCTCAGAAACTCCACCTAGAAGCCGGGAGGTACAACCTCAAATGGCCCACGGAAGATATCTCTTTCAGGAGAAAAAAAAACAAGAACCAGCTGTTATGCAGAATAGAGATGGGAGTACCGTCGATAGAGGGGAGGGACGGGGAGCTCACACCGACAACTGGTTCCCAGGGAGGCTTTTAGTAGTGTGGAGGTCGCCACTCCTCCCACACCGCAGGCCTAAATAATTAGGGCACGGTCCAGCTGACTAGGACCCTGGAACTCAGCCATTGTCTCATAAAGAGATCCTCTGCCTGCAGTCCAATCCACCACTGCTGCTGCCCAGAGGCTTCACCGTGACCCTGGCACGGGAGACAGATCAGGTATTACACCTTGTCCAAGGGTGACCTGAGACTATGCAGGGCAGGGACGTCTAGTTCCCTGAGGTGAAAACAATTCACCCGCATACCAGGGGTCTCTCTCCTGGAAGCAATAATCATTCCACGGGAAATCGGAAAAGTACATCCACAGGTCGTCCCACCGAGCTGAAGGAAAATGCCAGAAGCATCGCCTCTTCGGTGGGTCCAGAGGTGTACAGGAGCGATAGAACAGGATACAGAAATAAGGTTGTGATCGGAGGAGCCCAACGGAGAGAACAGTTTGACAGAGTAAGGAGAAGGGTTTGAGGTAGGGAAGAGGTATAGAATGTTGGGCCTGTCTCTAAGACGGTCGGGAATACGTGTAAGGTGCTGGACCAACTGCTCTAGATCGTTGAGGATAGCAAAGTTTTAAACTTGAATACTACTGAATACTTAGTAACAGACGGCGGACGGCTCCCAGCTGACCTCTACTTACCATGCATGAGTCACGCTGGATCTCTAACATGACAACACAACTAATAACAAACGAACCACAGGATCCACAAAGAGCGGACGCACATAAATTGCATGTATCGTCAGTTGACCATTATCCCATTCAAACACCGCGCGCAACACCACTGTCGTCCACACTACTCTCACTACCACCGCCGTGCACACCGCGCTCAAAATCACTGTCGTGCACACCGCGTTTATTACCACTGCCGTGCACACCACGCTCAATACCACTGTCGTGCACACCGCGCTTGTTACCACTGCCGTGCACACCACGCTCAATACCACTGTCGTGCACACCGCACTTATTACCACTGCCGTGCACACCACGCTCAATACCACTGTCGTGCACACCGCACTTATTACCACTGCCGTGCACACTGCCCTCAATACCACTGTCGTGCATACCGCACTTATTACCACTGCCGTGCATGTTGGTGGTAACGAGTGTTCTAAGTGCTAATCGGTTCACGGATAGAGAAAATCATATCCGCCAGGGTTACTTTATTGGGCAAAACATACACAGGTCGTTACGACAAGGACAATACATAGGATAGGTGTTTGTTTGTGTATGTGTTTGTGTGAATGTTGTGAAGTGTGGGTGACATTTAAGTGTTGGTGTATATGTGGAACAATGTGTACGAGTGGACGACAAGAGGACGTGGACGGACAGTAGAAGATAAACAAGTAACAAGAGATAAACAATTAGACGCACAAGAAACAACGAGACGGGTGCACGAACGAAAACATTGACAAAATAAGAATGAACAATGAGTCTATACTGCAACGCCCCATTTTCCGTTTTCACTGGAAGAGCACGCGACTGCTTGAGCGGTGGCTGCTACAAGTACTCCCCCCCAGTGACGAGGAAGGAGGAACGAAATCTTCCCAGGTGCGGGGGCGCTGTGGCAGACTTTGATGCGTTGCGGTGTGTAGTGTTGCGCGGTGAGTTGCGCTGAGTAGAGTTGCGTTGAGTAGTGTAGTGACAACAGCTACAGTAAGTCGAGCTGGAGTGAGTAATGCGGTGACAACAGCTACGGTGAGTCGAGCTGGAGTGAGTAATGCGGTGACAACAGCTACGGTGAGTCGAGCTGGAGTGAGTAGCGCGTAGGAGACAGCTACGGTGAGTCGAGCTGGAGTAGCGCGTAGGAGACAGCTACGGTGAGTCGAGCTGAAGTGTTGAGCAGCGATGAGTTGAGCAGCGAGGGGTTGAGCAGCGAGGGGTTGAGCAGCGAGGAGTTGAGCAGCGTGAGGTGGGCTGCATGAGGTGGGCTGCGTAAGGTGGGCTGCGTGAGGTGGGCTGCGGTGAGTTGAGTGGTTGGCTGTTTAATAGATCCTGGAAGGCTTGAATCCGCACTCCCGAATCGCGAACCACGTAGACGGGTCCTGAGCAGAAGAGTGGTGCTCTGAAGGACACCGCCGTAGTAGAGGAAGAGTTGCATGTCGTCGTCAGGTATGGTGAAGTCGAGCGGCGTGGAGATGGGCAATAGGCACTGGCGTAAACGCGCCGGGGGCCACGGCAGTCATAGAGTGCGTCGAGGGAACTGCGTGTGAAGGCGCTAGCTGACAGCGTGTCAGGGGCCTCGGCAGTCGGTGAGAGTAGAACGACTGCGTGTATTAAAGGCGCCAGCTGCCAGCGTGTCAGGGGCCTCGGCAGTCCGTGAGGGCGTCGTGATAAGGCGCTAGATGCCAGCGTGCCAGGGACCACAGCCGGTTGAGAATTGAGGGGCGCAAGCATATGCCAGGAGCCGCGGCAGTCGTGAGTGCGTCGAACGACTGCGTGGGAAGGCGCTAGATGCCAGCGAGCCGGGGGCCACAGCGAGTTGAAAAGTTAGGGGCGCTAGCATGTGCCAGGAGCCGCGGCAGTCCGTGAGAGTAAAACGAACTGCGTGTACTGTAGGCGCTGGCACGTGCCAGGGGCCTCTGTGGCTCGGGGAGTGAACCAGTGTTCAAAAAGGCACTGTAACACAACACTGTACACTTAGTATGTAACACTGTGACACTAACTGTTGCTGGGGACGCGCTGCACTGAACTGTTGCTGGACACACTGCATTATACACAAGGATCCACAAGTGTAGGATAATCCAAGACGGCGGTGGTAGATCCAGGAGGCGGTGGTTAATCCAGGGGGCAGCTAGTAATCCCAGTGGGGTGTCACACTGTGTTTGCGTGTCTCTCTGAGTTTGTGGTGTGTGGCGGCGTATACACTGAGTCTGTGTGTGGCGTGTACACTGCGTGTGTGGCACTGTGTTTGAGTGTTCACTGAGTCTGTGTAGCGTGTCACACGATGTGCGTGTCTCAGTCGCCGGACCAGCAGAAAAGCAGGGAGGAGGAGGGGTGGGGGGTGGGGGGTGAGCGCCGGGAGAAGCACCATGGGGCACAAAAGATGCCTGAAGGGCGCTGAAGATGCCTGGAGGAGGCGCACACAGGGAGCCTGGAAGAGGCGCGCAGAGGGTGCCTGGAAGAGGCGCACAGAGGGTGCCTGGAAGAGGCGCACAGAGGGTGCCTGGAAGAGGCGCACAGAGGGTGCCTGGAAGAGGCGCACAGAGGGTGCCTAGGGGAGGCACAGAGGGTGCCTAGGGGAGGCACAGAGGGTGCCTAGGGGAGGCACAGAGGGTACCTGTGGAAGGCGCAGAAGGCGCCTAGGGGAGGGCGGGGGAAAACCCTGAAGGTGGCAACTACGCCTATGGCGTAATGTTTCTCCCGACCTGAGTGCTCAGCCCCACGAACCCCGAATGGAGGTGAGGATTTTTGCCCCAGGAGAGGGCGGACGAATGGACAAGTTACCCTGCCCAGGTCCTCCACTCTAGGAGAGAGTGCCCTTAAAACGGCACCGGCTATAAGCCACCTTGAACCATAGCAACACTCCGGGGTCACCAATTGTTGGTGGTAGCGAGTGTTCTAAGTGCTAATCGGTTCACGGATAGAGAAAGTCATATCCGCCAGGGTTACTTTATTGGGCAAAACATACACAGGTCGTTACGACAAGGACAATACATAGGATAGGTGTTTGTTTGTGTATGTGTTTGTGTGAATGTTGTGAAGTGTGGGTGACATTTAAGTGTTGGTGTATATGTGGAACAATGTGTACGAGTGGACGACAAGAGGACGTGGACGGACAGTAGAAGATAAACAAGTAACAAGAGATAAACAATTAGACGCACAAGAAACAACGAGACGGGTGCACGAACGAAAACATTGACAAAATAAGAATGAACAATGAGTCTATACTGCAACGCCCCATTTTCCGTTTTCACTGGAAGAGCACGCGACTGCTTGAGCGGTGGCTGCTACATGCAGACCGCGCTGAATACCACTGTCGTGCACACCGCACTTATTACCACTGCCGTGCACACCGCGCTGAATAACACTGTCGTGCACACCGCACTTATTACCACTGCCGTGCACAACGCGCTCAATACCACTTTTTTTTTTTTTTTTTTTTTTTTACGTTGTTGCCTATTGCGCCGGTAGGCATCTTCCCGGTGGGGCCTGATGGTCGGCCCAAGGCTTCTTCCAGGTGGGGCCTGATGGTCGGCCCAGCCCGTTCTGGCGCAGGCGAGTGTTTATAGTGACGCCATCTTGCATTGGCTCATGCTGCCCCCCGGAACTCGTTCTTGATTCGCTTGGACGGCTTCCTCTAGAGTCCGGGTTGATGGGTGGTCTTTCTAGAGTCCGGGTTGATGGGTGGTCTTCAGGACAGCATGTGGGTAGTTTTAAGCCACTCGGCGGTGACTGAAAAATCCGAGTGGTAGCGTGGGGATTCGAACCCGCGTCGTCCATCACGCGGTGAATGTGAGCCCAGTACGATACCACCTACGCCACCGCCTACTGTCATGCATACCGCACTTATTACCACTGCCTTGCACACCGCGCTCAATACCATTGTCGTGTACACCGCATTTATTACAACTGCCGTGCACACCGCGCTGAATACCACTGTCGTGCACACCGCACTTATTACCACTGCCGTGCACACCCCGCTCAATACCACTATCGTGGACACCGCACTTATTACCACTGCCGTGCACACCGCGCTCAATACCATTGTCGTGTACACCGCACTTATTACCACTGCCGTACACACCGCGCTCAAAACCACTGTCCTGCACGTCACACTTATTACCACAGTCGTGCACACTGCGCTTATTACTGTCGTGCACGCCGCGCCTATTACCACAGTCGTGCATACTGCGCTTATTACCGTCGTGCACGCCGTGCTTATTACCACGGTCGTGCACACTGCACTCAATACTACTGTCGTGCACACCGCGCCTATTATCACTGTCGTGCAAACTGCACTCAATACTACTGTCGTGCACGCCGCGCTTATTACCACTGTCGTGCACACTGCACTCAAGACTGCCGTCGCGCTTATTACCACTGTCTTGCACACTGCACTCACTACTGTGCACACTGCACTCAATACTGCCGTCGCGCTTATTACCACTGTCGTGCACATTGCACTCAATACTGCCGTCGTGCACGCCGCGCTTATTACCACTGTCTTGCACACTGCACTCACTACTACTGTCGTGCACACTGCACTCAATACTGCCGTCGTGCACGCCGCGCTTATTACCATTGTCGTGCACACTGCACTCAGCACTACTGTCGTGCACACTGCACTCAATACTGCCGTCGCGCTTATTACCACTGTCTTGCACACTGCACTCACTACTACTGTCGTGCACACTGCACTCAATACTGCCGTCGCGCTTATTACCACTGTCTTGCACACTGCACTCACTACTACTGTCGTGCACACTGCACTCAATACTGCCGTCGCGCTTCTTACCACTGTCTTGCACAATGCACTCACTACTCCCGTCGTGCACGCCGCGCTTATTACCACTGTCTCGCACACTGATCTCACTACTACTGTCGTTCACCCTGCTCTCAATACTGCCGTCGTGCACGCCGCGCTTATTACCACTGTCGTGCACACTGCACTCAGCACTACTGTCGTGCACGCTGCGCTTATTACCACTGTCTTGCACACTGCACTCAGTACTACTGTCGTGCACGCCGCGCTTATTACCACTGTCGTGCACACTGCACTCAGTACTACTGTCGTGCACGCCGCGCTTATTACCACTGTCTTGCACACTGCACTCACTACTACTCGCGTGCACAGTGCACACAATACTGCCGACGTGCACGCCGCGCTTATTACCACTGCCGTGCACACCGCGCTCAATACCATTGTCGTGCACGCCGCGCTTATTACCACTGTCTTGCACACTGCACTCACTACTACTGTCGTGCACACTGCACTCAATACTGCCGTCGTGCACGCCGCGCTTATTACCACTGTCGTGCACACTGCACTCAATACTACTGTCGTGCACGCCGCGCTCAATACTACTGTCGTGCACATTGCACTCAATACGTCGTGCACGCCGCTCTCAATACTACTGTCGTGCACGCCGCGCTCAATACTACTGTCGTGCACGCCGCGCTCAATACTACTGTCGTGCACGCCGCTCTCAATACTACTGTCGTGCACGCCGCGCTCAATACTACTGTCGTGCACACTGCACTCAATACTGCCGTCGTGCACGCCGCGCTTATTACCACTGTCGTACACACTGCACTCAATACTGCCGTCGTGCACGCCGCGCTTATTACCGCTGTCGTGCACACTGCAATCAATACTACTGTCGTGCACGCCGCGCTTATTACCGCTGTCGTGCACACTGCACTCAATACTACTGTCGTGGACGCCACGCTTAGTACCACTGCCGTGCACACTGCAATCAATACTACTGTCGTGGACGCCACGCTTAGTACCACTGTCGTGCACACTGCGCTCAATACTACTGTCTTGGACGCCACGCTTAGTACCACTGTCGTGCACACTGCACTCAATACTACTGTCTTGGACGCCACGCTTAGTACCACTGTCGTGCACACTGCACTCAATACTACTGTCATGGACGCCACGCTTAGTACTACTGTCGTGCACGCTGCGCTTCTTACCACTGTAGTGCATGTCGCGTTTATTACCACTGTCGTGCACGTCGTGCTTAATACCACTGTCGTGCACGTCGCGCTTATTACCACTGTCGTACACGTCGCGCTTATTACCACTGTCGTGCACGTCGTGCTTAATACCACTGTCGTGCACGTCGCGCTTATTACCACTGTCGTACACGTCGCGCTTATTACCACTGTCGTGCACGCCGCGCTTATTACCACTGTCGTGCACGTCGCGCTTATTACCACTGTCGTGCACGTCGCGCTTATTACCACTGTCGTACACGTCGCGCTTATCACCACTGTCGTGCACGTCGCGTTTATTACCACTGTCGTGCACGTCGCGCTTATCACCACTGTCGTGCACGGCGCGCTTATTACGACTGTCGTGCACGGCGCGCTTAGTACCACTGTCGTGCACGTCGCGCTTATTACCACTGTCGTGCACGTCGCGCTTATTACCACTGTCGTGCACGTCGCGCTTATTACCACTGTCGTGCACGTCACGTTTATTACCACTGTCGTGCATGTCGCGTTTATTACCACTGTCGTGCACGTCGCGCTTATCACCACTGTCGTGCACGTCGCGCTTATTACCACTGTCGTGCACGTCGCGCTTATCACCACTGTCGTGCACGTCGCGCTTATCACCACTGTCGTGCACGTCGCGCTTATTACCACTGTCGTGCACGTCGCGCTTATCACCACTGTCGTGCACATCGCGCTTATTACCACTGTCGTGCACGTCGCGCTAATTACCATTCTCTCTCTCTCTCTATTCACGCATACAATACGTGACCACTGAGAGTCGCCAATTAGAGGCGTTCTGGCCCCCCATAGTTGCTAGTGATCGCTAGGTACTTTAACTGAAACACTTTAAAATTTCTCACGTGATAAATCATGATGCACTGTGCCTATAGTCTACAAGACATTGATCCCAAGTGTTTATGGTAAAATTTTTCAGGTGAAGTGGTGAGAAACACTCTACCATTCAGTTATTACAAGCTAAATACTCGCACCTAAGCTTACACTATTTTCGCCTTTTTTTTCTAATCTTCTGCCGCATGTATAGCTTGAACCATTTTTCCAATAGATTCCACGAAGACTAATGTTTAATCTGAAAGTACCGAACAGAATCCAGTCAGTAGATATCGTGGTAAAAAGATATTTAAAAGGCCGAAACCCGCACAGTACCGAAAAGAGCTGCTGAGGGACCGAACTCACTCTCACCAAGACTTACTAACACAAAGGGCTGTAGCTGTCTAGGACACTGGGGAGAAAGAAACAGTGAAACATTTAACTGTAGAATGTAGCAACTACGAGAGGCAGAGAGGGGAGTTAGTAGCAGAAGAAGTGATGGTGATGAGCCAATGAGAAGCAATACAGGTCAAAAGAAAAAGAAGGTTTGTTTTGGTTTGGAATGCCAAGTCGTATAAATCTTCCTCTAAGGTATAAATTCATAATGAGCAAGTAAAGTCTGTGTTCGTGATTTATTAATTGCTTTAGTGTATCAAGTGCCTAAAATTGATAGTACAGAAGTTTTTGTAGACCAAAAAACAACGAACAACATGTAGATTCAGGCTGCTGTGTAACCAAAGTTTCATAATTTCATTTATCATAATACCGCATCTGTCTCAAAGATTATTGAAGAATAATGTTCTCAATATTCATAACTTTGTTTTGAATAACACTGGGGTAAACAAAACAAAAAAAATATAGTAGACCCACTTTTCTGTACCAAATTATGCTTTCGAGATAATCTGGCATTCTTTTTCAAGGGCCAGAACGCTTCTAATTACTTCTAACGTGTATCACCAGATACGTTTAACACAATTCATCAGCAATCACTGAGCGTCACCAACCACCTTTCAGCAATCACATCCAATGCATACCACCAAATACGTTTAACACAATTCATCAGCAATCACTGAGCGTCACCAACCACCTTTCAGCAATCACATCCAACGCATACCACCAGATACGTTTAACACAATTCATCAGCAATCACTGAGCGTCACCAACCACCTTTCAGCAATCACATCCAACGCATACCACCAGATGCGTTTAACACAACTTATCAACAGTCATTTGCATACCTTAATTGCGCGTCTTATTTTCATCACGCGCAAACATGTGTGGTTACTCAGGGCTGTGAACAAGGGCGCCATTGCGACTGGAGCAGGATTAATCACACAATACCTTGTCGTACACTCGCTTTAATGCGGTTTACTTGCGGGATAAGCGATACATTCACTTCATCATGCAGCACACGACACAGCATAACAGATAATTGATACAGGCGCATCGAGTATACCAAATTTGTCACCTTATCCTAACAGATCATTAACAATGCACTCTTAAGTTAATTAAACACACGACATTGAGGGTCTAATGACAGCCTTTGCAGCTCTTCTCTTTCTCGTCAGCCGTGGGAGACGGAACTCGCCGCCCTCCCTGACGCCGTCTCACTGTCGTCTCCTCCCGCCTGAGGTGAACTCTATGGTCCCTCATTTGACCCCAGGGTCAACCATGAGGCCTCCTTATTCAGGCCTTTAGGCACTGTAAAACAGCGTGCTGGGCGCCCCAACAACTCGCCTGGGCGCCCCTGCTCTATCTCTAATATTCTACATTCATGCACTCCATACATTGCCCTTCATCGCAACATACCATAGGCGCGACCACATACAATTCTATATTCATACACTCCATACATTTGCCCTTAATCGCGACATACCATAGGCGAGACTACATACATTTGACCTTCATATACGCGAAATACCATAGGCTAGACTACAGTTCCATTAATAACAAGCGTTAATATCACAAAATCTGTTTCTAGATCGGCGTCGCATGACCTCCAACACCCCCAACAATTTATGCAACTAGGGGTCTAAAATGGAAAATGCTGAAAAGTAAAGATGGCGCTCTACAAACACTTGCCTGCGCCACAACGGGCTGGGGCCGACCATCAGGCCTTACTATGAAGGGGCCTACCGGCCCCACAGGCCAAGAAGTAAAAAAAACAAAAAAAAGAAAAAGAAAAAAAAAAGAAACTAAACTGCCATGTTTTATGGGGTTATCAGGGCTAACAAATGTTATTATACAATGTCATGTCTACAGTGCATGGGCAAGCCAGAAAAACAGCTTGAAGGGAACAACAACAAGAAGATGGACAGTCTGTTGATCGGCGTCTCCGACGTCGATAAAAGTAGGAAACCATAGGATATGTGAAGTTGCCAATAGGAACCAGACCAATGTTTTCTTTTTTGTATAATAAGCCCTTGTACTCTCCAGATTTGTATCTTTCCCTGAAGATGTAATACACGATAGCGCTCAGGATCCTAGTGTTTTCTTTGATTTTCTCAGTGGTCACTAATATATATATATATATATATATATATATATATATATATATATATCTATATATATATATATATATATATATTGACGTCGGCAATAAAATATAATCTCCATGCGCAAACAAATTGTGCTTGTGACTATTTATGGCCTCGATCTCCACCCTCTACTTGTTCTGTCCTGAGAAAGGTCGCCTCCGAAGAAAACTAATGGAATGTTTAAAAATACTTAATGGCTTTACGAACGTGCACAAATTAAAATTGTTTATGATCGATGACACTGCAAAAAATAATTAATGGCACAAAACTTATAAATGGTAACAAGTCAAACTGCACCAATTTTTTCTTCACCAACGGTGTAGTGCGAGAATGGAATATGCTCCCGCCTTCAGTGGTGCAGTGCAACACGATTGCAACAATAAACTTATCAATCAATCAATCATTGACTCCTTGAAAAACAAGCTCTACCGACACTTCCTTCAACTAATATTTAATAAGTAGAAATGCAAAGTTCTGCATGGTGCTATATATGATTAATACAAATTCATTTAAGTTGAAGGACAGTCCACCTAGGCTGGAGCATGGGGTCTGTGTGGCCTGTATTAGTACAGTATTACTATGTAAATATGTAAAGCAATATCAGACATGACCACATTTCAGCTACAATACAACATAATGTTTACGTAGCGTGTTTGCTGGGATGCTAAAATCCTGCAAGTTTATCAGCCTCACTAACTATAGTTACTGCGGCTGAGTGACGACTTCTGTTATAACAGAACTCGTCATTCAGCCGATGAGTGTCGTGTTGCAGCTGTGACGCCGTATGTGTAGTGACTCTAGAAGGGTCTGGTCACTACGTTTATCATGTGTTTCGTTTTCTCTTTTATAGCAGCATAGGAGACTTTTCTAATATTGTTACCATTACCGCTTGACAGTGTAAGCAAAAACATTCTGTTTTCGCCCTCATCTCCCATCACCTACGTAGATTTTCTTTATTAATTTAAATTTTATAAATTCCTGAGAAAAATTACTGATTATATATAACCATGCTCTATAAAACCTTAAGATCTGGAAATAACTGGAAATACGTACTGGTGGAGGTCCTTCCTTCACTTAAGATTGTCACTTCATTTCAGTTCAGCCTGCAGTATATAGATCAGAGACACGCCAGTCCTCGTCGACAGACCGACTTGGTTTATTAGGGCTGTGGTCAGCCGATAGAGTCGGTCGATCTGTCGGCACCCTCCTCCTCTTCTCCGTCCTTTTCACGAACATGCATGTGCACAATGGTCCTCCTGGGAGGGATGTATTGCGCTACACCCTGACGGGCTCCACGTTTATACCCAGTGCCTGTCATACATATATAGTGTCGCCACCTCTTGAGGTGTATGACAAATATTTAAAAGTATATATATATATATATATATATATATATATATATATATATATATATATATATATATATATATATATATATATATATATATCTGAAGGTGTAAGAGATGCCTAAGGCCCATACATTTACACGCACTGGACAATTCTGGCGACTGCTATCAAAACTGAAGTAATTCACGCAAGGGAGGCCTTAGAGCCATATAAATTAATAATGAATTATTTAATTAAGTGTGTGTGTGTGTGTGTGTGTGTGTGTGTGTGTGTGTGTGTGTGGGTGGTTGAAACTCAAGTGATGGATCTCTTTCTATCTGCGGCTGAAACCTTACACCCAAGGTCACACCCAGGAGGAGGCCGGGACACAACTCCTGACTGACACCCTCTGTAGAGAGGGCAGTAATCAAAAGAGACTGTCGATCTCTCCGCCTTCCACTCCAAACCTGTGTGTGTGTGCGATAAATAACGTATTGATAACGAGCTGGACTTGTCGATCAGCGTCAGCAAGTTTAAACAAGCTACCCATCCGATTAATTAGTGCAAGTTCGATCATTATAGTCTAGGACATATGATTGTGCATGTGTATGTTCACATGTGTGCATATGTGTGTGTGTGTGTGTGTGTGTGTGTGTGTGTGTGTGTGTGTGTGTGTGTGTGTGTGTGAATTTACGTGTGTGTGTGCGTGTGTGTGTGTGGTTTTGTGGAGAGAGAGAGAGAGAGAGAGAGAGAGAGAGAGAGAGAGAGAGAGACCATTATCATGTGAAAATGTCAAACATATATGTCTGTCTATGGTTATCTGCTGAATGCTGTATCGTTATTTGCAAAATTTCTCCATTGACAAAAGAATTCTTTCACAAACTACAGGTCTGACTCAACATCTTCGTAACTCCAGCGCTCCCATGACAACAGCTGGGCCGAGGCAAGGCCATTAATTAAGACACGGGCCAGCGGCGAGAGTTTGGTAGAGTTACTGGCAGTAATGCCAACCCCTCAAACACACACACACAGACACACACACACACACACACACACACACATATATATACATATATATATATATATATATATATATATATATATATATATATATATATATATATATATATATATATATATATATATATATATATGACCTCAGCTACTATGGCATTTGCGCGTTATCACTTATTTTAACCAGAAGCTACATAGACCTGTGGACTATACATACCTATTAAATGCCCAAAGTAGACCCTTGCAGCTTGCAGGCACCAAAATTAGTTTTACAACTCGATCCAGATACCGAGTGTAAATAAAGATACTCTTTGTGCAACAATAAACTATCAATCAATCTCTCTCTCTCACTGTGTATTGAACATTTTACATTTTTTGAGGGGGTATTTCGTTGGGATATACCCCAATGGAGGAAGTAGGAGCATGCCGCGCAACCCCCAGACGGTCGGGGAAGATATCCAATTCTTTCAAGGAGACCCAACAGCGGGGCTGAGGGTGTCGGAAAGAGCCCTTCCCACCCCATGGTAACTGATAGGTCTCGAACCCAGACGCCCCGGCCCCGGGCACCACGCCAAGCGCAAGGCCGAGACTCTACCACGGGACCACGAGAGCCCCAAACATCTTACATTAGATCATTAAATTTTGTGAGCATATCAATCTGCACTACATTATTCATCTTTTGCTACAAAATAATTATGGCTAATACTAAAAATTACCTCATGTTTTACTTTGATTATGTAACTTACTCCCTGATTAAATTACTCTACGTTTGGTAGTCAGGCCGCGCCACCGGACTCTCCTTCCAACAGGGTTGGCAGCACTGGCAGGAGTAAACGCCTACTCTGACGGCCCGCCGTATAAACTTGAGAGTTAAGGGAGGACAGGCGGTGCCGTCTTGGTGTCAGTGAGGAGGGGCAATTGTCGCGTCGTCAGCAACAGTAGTGAGAGGTAAGTTGCGTATGCAATGCAACACTTGTAGCATTACATTGTAACGACCTAAATGTTGCATATTCGAGGTTTATTTGTCAGATTGTCAGCGAACAAGTTTTCAAAACGTCATTATGATCCCTTCAACTAACATGGATCAAAGAGCTTCATTGAAAGAAAGTTGAAGAGACGAGCTCATATTACAACAGTTTAAGGTCTTAATGTCCAAATCTTACGACTTTGCAGCGCATTCTCTCATTTTAAGAAGATTTATCCGTCCTCACTGCAAGAGTATCTATAGTTGTTATATATGATACTGCGAACACAAGGAGAAAAAAATTTCAGGCATCGTGTTCAGTGGCTGTCAGCGCGAAACTCGCTTATACTTACCTGGTTTGGTTAGCTGGAAGGACCCTTGGTGGCATGACTAGAGATAAGCCCTAGCTGTCGAGTCGAGGGGAAGGGCGTCTTGTCCTGGCGTTCTCTATTAATTAATTAATTAAGGGTCGTCGCTGAGAAGGGCGCTTCCCATAATGCCGCATATGCTCGTTCTGGCTTCCATTTTAAGCCGTTGACAGTGTCGGTTTGTGCATCATGTATAGTCATGTGCGGCTTATGCAATGTGGGTGTGGGCGATGGTCCATTGGCTGTGATCGCTGTAGGTGCTTTTCATCCTGAGGCGATGTTATTATAAGACCATGACATCTCAAAGTAATGGACGGGGACTCTTTTGATTTTGCTGCGCCCTTGTCATTAAGCCGCGAATTTTGGAAAAATCAACCGCTTTTGGTGCGAATCGCCATAACTCCCTTATTTCCTGGGGATACAAAAATGTTTTTAATTATCAATCGACAGCAAAATGAAAGGGCTATATTTACTGTAATAAGCGATCCAGGCTTCAAAAACTGACTCGAAAAGGGAAAAAAATCCGAATAAAATCGCAAAAAAGCGACTCTCAAAAAAAAAATTTGAGTTCCCAACCTTGCCAAAACCCACCCATTTTTGAGGAATTTCATAAAACTTATTTAACAAATAATCTAGTCCTACCAATGTGCTTTCCAATATGATGCATAACATTTCCCTTGTTTCCAGTAGTTTCGTCGCTAAAGCTCGAAACGTAAACCCTTTTTTGAGAGCGATTTTGACGAACTCCAGACACTTTGCCGTTATTGTCACAGTGTGGCATTGCTATTGCCTCTAGAAAGGCTGTAATTTGGCTTTATAGCCCCTCTTGGCATATGATAGATTTGACCAATCTCGAAGGATTTTTTTGATAGCTCGAATTCACCTTTGTCGTCGAGCCGTCACAAAATAGCATGTTTTCGGCCCTTTTGCCGCGATTTGGACACGTCCTAGATTTTTATTATAACTTTTTCTATTTATTTAGTAACTTTCGGTTGTTTTTCTAATTATTATTAATCTGTATTAATAGATCTTTCATTTGCCACCAAGCACCTTTTCTAACTTCAGTAGTTTTTTGCTTGAGCTTTTGACCAAATTCGCGACGGAAATTCGCCGAATCTGACTCATTTCACGCGCCAAGGACAAAACCTTCTTGACGCCACAAAAATTAATATATCTGCATAAACATTCATATACTGAACACTCTGTTAATATCATTGACTATATATTTTATTTTATTTAGTATTCAACCCTATTTCTTCCCATTTATGAATAATACATTTAATTTGCTTCTCTTATGATACCAAATATGTATGTATATATATATATATATATATATATATATATATATATATATATATATATATATATATATATATATATATATATATATATATATATATATATATATATATATATATATATAGGTCCAACAGGACCCACCGGGAAGAAACCTTGGACCGACCATCAGGATCCACCGGGAAGAACCCTACCGGCGCAATAGGCCAAGACGTTAAAAAAAAATAATAATAATAATAAATAAAAAAATAAAAAAAAGACATATAAATGTTAGTTTGTGCAGTAAACAATATGTATGAGTGGAGAACAGGAGGACATGGACGGACAGTCAAAGATAAACGAGAAACAGAGACAAACATTGAAGACGCACAAGACAGACAGGGAGACGAGTACAGCGACAATGAAAATACACTAATTGAGTCTGTGCTGCCACATCATTTTCCTCGTCTCACCGGAGGAGAGTACGCGACCGTTTCAGCGGTGGCTTGCTACAGATACTCCCCCCCAGTGACGAGAAACGAGGAACGAAATCTTCCCTGGTGCGGGGGCGCTGTGGCACAGACGGTGTTGCCTTGCGGTGATTTGCGCTGAGTTGAGTTGAGGTGCGCGGTGAGTTGCGCTGAGTTGAGTTGAGGTGCGCGGTGAGTTACGCTGAGTTGAGTTGTGATGAGGTTCGCGGTGAGCTGTGCTGAGTTGAGTGGAGGTGCGCGGTGAGTTGCGCTGAGATGCGTTGCTGTGCGCGGTGAGTTGCGCCGAGATGCATTGCGTTGCGAGCTCATCGACGGTGAGTCGAGCTGAGGTGATTAGCGAAGTGAGGACAGCTACGGTGAGTCGAGCTGAGGTGAGTAGCGCGGTGAGAACAGCTACGGTGAGTCGAGCTGAGGTGAGTTGCGCGGTGAGAACAGCTACGGTGAGTCGAGCTGAAGTGAGTTGCGCGTTGTGTTCAGCTGCAGTGAGTCGAGCTGAGGTGAGTTGAGTGGTTGGCTGTTTAATAGATCCTGGAAGGCTTGCATCCACACTCCAAAATCGCGAACCACGTAGACGGGTCCTGAGCAGAAGAGTTTTTTTTTTTTTTTTTTTACAACAACAAAGGAGGCATCAAGGGCACAAAAAAAAAAAGCCCGCCAATCGCTGCTCCGCCAAAAGAATCAGAAGAGGTGGCCAAAAGGTCAGAGTAGTGCTCTGAAGGACACCGCTGTTGTAGAGAAAGAGTTGCATGTCGTCGTCAGGTATGGTGAAGTCGAGCGGGGTGGAGATGGGCAAAAGGCACTGGCGTAAACGCGCCGGGGGCCACGGCAGCCCGAGAGAACGTCAAGGGAACTGCGTGTGAAGGCGCTAGCTACCAGCGTGCCAGGGGCCTCGGCAGTCCGTGATGGCGTCGAACAATTGCGTGGGAAGGCGCTAGATGCCAGCGTGCCAGGGGCCACAGCAGGTTGAGGAGTGAGGGGCGCTAGCATGTGCCAGGGGCCGCGGCAGTCCGTGAGAGTAGAACGAACTGCGTGTACTATAGGCGCTGGCGCGTGCTAGCGGCCGCGGCAGTCCGTGAGTGAGTCGAGCAGACTGCGTACTATACGTAGGCGCTGGCGCGTGCCAGGGGCCTCAGTGGCTCGGGGAGCGAACCAGTGTCCAAGAAGGCACTGTAACACAACACTGTACACTTAGTAGGTAACACTGTGATACTAACTGTTGCTGGGGACTTGCTGCACTGAACTGTTGGAGACACAGCACTGTACGGAAGGATCCACAGGAAAGTAAGGTGATCCAAAAGGGCGGTGATAAATCCATGGGGCAGCCAGTAATCCCAGTGGGGTGTCACACTGTGTTTGCGTGTCTCTCTGAGTCTGTGTGGTGTGTGTTGGCGTGTACACTGAGTCTGTGTGGCACTGTGTGTCTCAGTAATGTGTCGCACTGTGTTTAAATGTCCATTGAGTCTGTAGTGTCACACGGTGTGCGTGTCTCAGTCGCCGTACCAGCGGGAGGGCAGGGAGGAGGAGGGGTTGGGGGTGGGTGAGCGCTGGGAGGAGCACCAGGGGGCACAGAAGGTGCCTGAAGGGCGCATAAAGGGCCTGGAGAGGGGGCACAAAGGGTGCGTGGAGGAGGCGCTGAAGGTGCCTGGAGGAGGCGCAGAAGGCGCCTGAGGACGGGGCACAGAGGATACCTGAAGGAGGCACAGAGGGTACCTGGAGGAGGCGCTGAAGGTGACTGGAGGAGGCGCAGAAGGTGCCTGGGGACGGGGCATAGAGGGTGCCTGGAGGAGGCACAGAGGGTACCTGGAGGAGGCGCTGAAAGTGCCTGGAGGAGGCGCAGAAGGTGCCTGGGGACGGAGCACAGAGGGTGCCTGGAGGAGGCACAGAGGGTGCCTGGAGGAGGCACAGAGGGTACCTGGAGGAGGCGCTGAAGGTGCCTGGAGGAGGCGCAGAAGGTGCCTGGGGACGGAGCACAGAGGGTGCCTGGAGGAGGCACAGAGGGTGCCTGGAGGAGGCACAGAGGGCACCTGGAGGAGGCGCTGAAAGTGCCTGGAGGAGGCGCAGGTGCCTGGGGACGGAGCACAGAGGGTGCCTGGAGGAGGCGCTGAAGGTTCCTGGAGGAGGCGCAGAAGGTGCCTGGGGACGGGGCACAGAGGGTGCCTGGAGGAGGCACAGAGGGTGCCTGGAGGAGGCACAGAGGGTGCCTGGAGGAGTCGCTGAAGGTGCCTGGAGGAGGCGCTGAAGGTGCCTGGAGGAGGCTCAGAAGGCGCCTGGGGATGGGGCACAGAGGGTGCCTGGATGAGGCACAGAGGGTGCCTGGAGAGAGGGCACAGAGGGTGCCTGGGGGAGGGCGGGGGAGAACCCTGAAGGTGGCAACTACGCCCACGGCGTAATGCTTCTCCTGACCTGGGGCTCAACCTCACGAACCAGGGGGCACAGAAGGTGCCTGAAGGGCGCATAAAGGGCCCGGAGAGGGGGCACAAAGGGTGCGTGGAGGAGGCGCTGAAGGTGCCTGGAGGAGGCGCAGAAGGCGCCTGGGGACGGGGCACAGAGGATACCTGAAGGAGGCACAGAGGGTACCTGGAGGAGGCGCTGAAGGTGCCTGGGGACGGGGCACAGAGGGTTCCTGGAGGAGGCACAGAGGGTGCCTGGAGGAGGCGCTGAAGGTGCCTGGAGAAGGCGCAGAAGGTGCCTGGGGACGGAGCACAGAGGGTGCCTGGAGGAGGCACAGAGGGTGCCTGGAGGAGGCACAGAAGGTACCTGGAGGAGGCGCTGAAGGTGCCTGGAGGAGGCGCAGAAGGTGCCTGGGGACGTGGGCACAGAGGGTTCCTGGAGGAGGCACAGAGGGTGCCTGGAGGAGGCGCTGAAGGTGCCTGGAGGAGGCGCTGAAGGTGCCTGGGGACGGAGCACAGAGGGTGCCTGGAGGAGGCACAGAGGGTGCCTGGAGGAGGCACAGAGGGTGCCTGGAGGAGGCACAGAGGGTGCCTGGAGGAGGCGCTGAAGGTGTCTGAAGGAGGCGCTGAAGGCGCCTGGGGACGGGGCACAGAGGGTGCCTGGAGGAGGCGCTGAAGGTGCCTGGAGGAGGCGCAGAAGGCGCCTGGGGACGGGGCACAGAGGGTGCCTGGAGGAGGCGCAGAAGGCGCCTGGGGACGGGGCACAGAGGGTGCCTGGAGAGAGGGCACAGAGGGTGCCTGGGGGAGGGCGGGGGAGAACCCTGAAGGTGGCAACTACGCCCACGGCGTAATGCCTCTCCTGACCTGGGGCTCAACCTCACGAACCCCAAGCGGTGGTGAGGTTTATTGCTCCAGGAGAGGGTAGACGAATGGATCATTTCAGACCCAGGTCCACCGCTCTGGGAGAGAGTGCCCTTATAAACGGCACCGGTTTACAAGCCACCTTGAACCATAGCAACACTGCAGAGTCACCAATTGTTGGCGGTAGCAAGTGTTCTGAGTGCTAATTGGTTCACGGACAGAGAAAAGTCATATCCGTCAGGGTTACTTTGTTCACAAAAATATACACAGGTCATAAGGACAAACAAAACACACAGAAAAGGTGTTTGTGTGTGTATGCGTGTGTATGAATGTTGTATGGTGTAGATAACATATAAATGTTAGTGTGTGTAGTAAACAATATGTATGAGTGGACAACAGGAGGACATGGACGGACAGTCAAAGATAAACGAGTAACAAGAGAGACAAACATTGAAGACGCAGAAGACAGACAGGGAGACGTGTACAGCGACAATGAAAATACACTAATTGAGTCTGTGCTGCCACACCATTTTCCTTGTCTCACCGGAGGAGAGTACGCGACCGTTTCAGCGGTGGCTTACTATATATATATATATATATATATATATATATATCTATATCTATATATATATATATATATATATATATATATATATATATATATATATATATAGTCACAATATTCGGATTTTCAGTGACCAATAAGACGGTGTTAAAACAGTGGATTTATGCTTTTCGGCGGTAGGGTAACCCGAATGTGACAAAATGCAAAAGTTTGTTTTTGTCGCTTTAAGGCGACAAACTATATAGGTATGTACAGGAGTAGGGTATGAAGAGGAAGCGCACTTAACCTCCCCCTTCTCTTCCTGAATAATTCTTCTTTCCATTAGATGTACCAAACTCTGATGACGGGTTGGTACGCCCCTGACCTTAGTCCTCCCACATGTTTGCCGTGTGGCGTACCTGTAAGGCTGGAAGACGGCATCCTGGAGGTTTAGCAAAGTCGTGATCGGGTGCTGCGGCTAGAAAAACACCTCTTTGGTCCTATTCCGGCCAAGACGGGTGGCCCCTCCTGGTATGGAGAAGGCAATCGGCTAGTCTGCGTAACCACAAACCAAGCGGCCATCAGTGTTAGGTGGTAGCTGCGTATACCCTCCTCCTACCCCTGGGGCTGTAGGGCTTATAAGCCGAACGACCAGTCTTCCCTTGAAGGACTCAGTCGGGGGGATGGTGTGTAAGTGACTTTTTTATAAATTATCTATATGGCATCCAGTATTTTTGATAGATCTCGAAGGTGCAGGAGAGCAATCTTTGCTCCACAAAACAACCCCATGTTCATTGGGACCGCCAGGGTGGTGCAGATTAGGCACATGCTCGCCGAGTCAGGCACAGACTTAACCTCCGCCGTGCTCTCCTTTGCTAGCGGATATAAATGCAATATAAACCAAAAAACGCTTTGGAGTGTAAAGTAGTAGCCTTCAGCTCCATAATTTCAAAGGAAATGGCTAATGAAGGTTCCAACAATCTGTTCAGGAAGATACAAATGTGCCTGCTTAATTGAGCAATTCAATTAAGCAATAACCTTCGTTATAAACCGACTGCCTTTTTATTACATGGTGTTCCATGTTTTCCTTCCTCTTCATCATCATTATCAACATCATCATTATCATCATTCTCCTCCTCCTCCTCCTCCTCCTTCAAATATATTGTTTGAGCATGATTAAAGTAGTTCATAAACAGACAGATTATTTGTCCTATTTTGATAAGCACACACACACACACACACACTCAACCCAGGACCTCCTTCCACGCAGTTCATTCCTTTTGTTTAAGGTTCATCCTTCGTTAATGTGTATGTGTGTGTGTCTGTGTGTGTGTGTGTGTGTGTCCTGGACTATCTCATTGTTTCTCTGTTGATCAACCACTTACATGACATTGTATTTGTACGTATTGTTCTCTCTCTCTCTCTCTCTCTCTCTCTCTCTCTCTCTCTCTCTCTCTCTCTCTCTCTCTCTCTGTGTGTGTGTGTGTGTGTGTGTGTGTGTGTGTGTTTTTGTGCGCGCGCGCGCGCGCACGTGTGCATGTGTGCGTATGCCTGCGCATCCCCCCCTACCCCACCCCACCCCCCGACACACACACACACACACACACACACACACACAGCCAGCTGCTAAAGTCCCAGAGCCCTGAGTAGTTTTGTTTCCCGCTTGGTGGGTTGACAACCGAATGTATTTAGGTGTTGGTGGAACGCTGACGTGAGTTTTAGCAGGGCATGCTTGAAGCTTATGTTTGTCTCAAGAAGGCGTTTGATCAAGTTCATCGTAGGGCGCTCTGAATATCCTGTGATTCCTTCAAGAAATGTTTCTCTGTTGACTAGATAATATTTTTGGTACTGAATATTACTGTTGGGTAGGGGGGAGCGTATTCACCATTTTTTCTTGTGAGTACGAGACTGATGCAGAGCTGCGTTCTTGCCACACCCCTTTTCAACAAGTCAACTAAGTGTGTTGTGGACCAAAGTCATTATAGAACATTAATTGGTGATACCAGGGTCACTGTCCTGTTTTTTTTTACCGATTATACAGTAATGTGCCTATCAAATCGCTGGAGACGATCATGATTCTCGAGGCATTGCATGGATAGGCGAAACCCATGGGTCTTCATTTCGCCTAGGTTAAGGTCAAGGTTTAGGTGTTTGGAGGCTTACTACGAGTAGATGAGTGTGTTGATAACATCGAAATTTTAGAAAATTACACTTACCTTGGCAGCGTGCTGCAGTACAACGTTGGGTCACGTCAGATCGCACGTTGGCTTGGCCTTTGCTGCGAACTTACTCAGCAGGAGTATATAAAAGGTTAAGGTGGGTGCATTCGCTATAGCTGGGAGTGGCTGCGGTGCTCATCTCCGAATCGTTGGCCCTTTGAGCCTTTTGTAGGTAAGAACCAACTACCCCGGGAGAGCCGGGACACGGGCAAATATGATAGTCGGGATTACCAAAGTTTATCTTTCCCAATTTTCCCAAGGTACCCATGTACCGACCAGCCCGAAAGGAAGGATGAACAGCTGGGTGAGCTGCACTCCAACTGCCCGGACCGGGATTCAAACCCGGACCCACGGAGTTGTAGCCCGGCACTCTAACCACTACTCCACGGAGTGTTATCAATATCTGTGCAGAAAGACAATTATTCTAATCTTCAAGCTGTTTATGCTTGCTGTCTTATTTTATGTTTATGAAATGGACACTAAATAGTGACCTGAAGAGGCGAACTGACGCCTGTTTTTTCAATAAAGGTCACAAAATCATTGGGTATCGTTGGAATAACTTTGTATCAAATCGGCGGTGGCCATGTGTCAACGTGCGGGCGTCGTGAGCTAGTGGACCTACTAGTAGGTTCGAGTCACACCGAAACACGCTAAGAATTTTCAACTGTCTCCAAGTAGCGGACGATTACCCACATGATGCCCAGATTTCAGTCAACTCTAACTTCAGCGACTTCAGTCAAGAAGAGCATTGGGGTGGTGAGGGGGCAGCATGGGCCAAGTAAGAGTCACATATCAAGGCAGCCACTAAAAATAAAATTCGCCAGAGCCACTAATGGGCTGGGGTCGTCCAAGAGGCCCCTCAAGACAGCCTACCGGCGCTATGATAAAAATAAAAAAATATGGGCCCGAATCGAGATCTATATTTTGTCCATGAACATCAACGGCTAGGTGAGCGTGTGACACGCTACCCAGAATTTGACCCTGTTTTACAGGCTGTCTTTGTTTACGAAAACAAGAAGGCGCCTACGAAGTTCGTAGCATTTCATCGAAGTTCTTTGCTTTCTAAACTACCCTCCTACGGATTCTATCCCTCTCTCTGTACTTTCAGCTCCAGTTTCCTTTCTGGCCCATCTATCTCTACTGTGTTAGACGGTCACTGTTTTCCCTTAAACCTATAAATCAACAGTGGTCCCCCACAGGGCTCTGTCATATCTCCTATTCTCTTCTGTTCATTAATGATCTTTCCAAAACAAACTGTCGTATCCATTCTTACGCCGATGACTACTCTTCATAACTCAATTTCTTTCAACAGAAGGCTCTCCTAACAGGAACTACATGATTCCAGGCTGGAGACTGCAGAATGCTTAATCTCAGACCTTGCTCTCATTTCCGATTAGAGCAAGAAGAACTTGGTGTCCTTCAACGCCTCAGAAACTCAGTTTCTCCACCTATCATTTCGACACAATCTTCCAAATACCTATCCCCAAGTCTTCGACAGCACTCAGCTGTCACCTTCTTTTACACTAAACATCCTCGGTCAACCCCAAACTCAATATCCCAACTGGAAACTTTATATCTCCTCTCGCACTAAATCAGCTTCCTCGATGATGGGCGTTCTGTATCGTCTCCTCCAGTTCTTTTCCCCCTCATAGATGCTATCCATATACAGGGGCCTTGTCCGCTCTCGTATGGAGTAAGCATCTCGTGTGTGGGGGGGCTCCACACGTACAGCGCTACTAGACAGAGTATAGTCTAGAGCTCTTCGTCATATCAACTTCTCTCCTCTTACTGACAGTCTTCTACCTCTTAAATTCCGCCGCCATGTTGCTTCTCTTTTTATCTTCTATCGATATTTTCATGCTGACTGCTCTTCTGAACTTGCTAACTTCTTGCCTCCCCCTCTCTCACGTTCCCGCTGCACTCGAGACTTTCTACTCTATCTCATCCCTATACTGCATAAATCCCTCATGCAAAAGTTAACCAGCATCTTCATTCTTTTACCCCTTTTATCGGTAAAATAAAGAACAATTCTCATTCGTTTGTATTTCCTTCTGTCTACGACCTGAACTCTTTCAAGAGGAGAGTATCGAGACACTTCTCCTCCCGAAATTGACCGCTCTTTTGGCCACTCCTCTAAACTTTTTATTTTTATTTTTTTTAGGGGTAGTACTTAGCGGTCCTTTTCTCATTATTATTATTATTATTATTATTATTATTATTATTATTATTATTATTATTATTATTATTATTATTATTATTATTATTATTATTATTATTTTACCCTTAAGCTGCTTCCTTTACTTTAAAAAAAAAGTAGGTCGATGGAGTCTGTATTCGTTATTACACGGTATGGGAAGGCAATTTGCATGGAAGCTTGCTTGGAGGTGAACAGGTGAGAGATATCTGAACAGCTGATGACTTCCTCGTGTCGGGCATGGATGAGCAGAGGGCTCGTTGGGCTGAGTATTTTGAGCAGCTGTAGACGGTGGGTCCTCCGAGTGGGCAGCTTCCAGTTGCTGGGTTTCAGATGTTGGATCCTGATCCACCCATTGACGAAAGCCCACCCTCTCTTGACGAAGCTGTGGCAAAGTTGAGGGGTGGAAAGACACTTGGCATCTTCAACATCAGTGCGTAGTTGCTCAAAGCTGGAAGTGAAGCCTTGACCCATGGGTTGCATGCGGTTTTGACTACCGTATGGCAGTCTGGTACCATTCATCCTGACTGAAAGAGGGGGTTGATCGTCCCTCTCTGGGAAGGGAAAGGGGACCGACAGGACTGCAACTACCGTGGTATTACACTGCTCAGTGTGCCAGGCAAGGTGCTAACCCATCTACTATTGCTGATGCGAATATACAGCCAGCTTCTGAAGCTACATAGACCTGAACAGTCTGGATTCACGCCTGGTAAGTCGACAGCTGACCGTATCCTAGCGCTTCGCGTACTGGTGGAGCGCCGACGTGAGTTTCGACAAGGGATGCTTGCAGCCTATGTCGATCTCAAGAAGGCGTTTGACTCAGTGCATCGCGAGGCACTCTGGGATTTTCTGCGACTACGTGTGATCCCTGCAATGACTATTGGTTTGCTGACTGGCCTGTATTCTGGGACTGAGAGTGTTGTGAAGTGTGTGTGTGTGTGTGTGTGTGTGTGTGTGTGTGTGTGTGTGGGAGGGGGGGGGGGGGCTGTCCAGCTTCTTTCCCGTGAATGCGGGAGTGAAACAGGGCTGTCTCCTTGCTCCATGGCTCTTCAACACTTGTATGGACTGGGTACTGGACAGAGCTGTGGACCAGAGTCATTGTGGAGCATCTATTGGCAATACCGGGATCACCAACCTTGTTTTTGCCGATGATGCATTAATCCTTGCGGAGTTGCTGAAAGTTTTGATGATGGCTCTCGAGGCTCTGCACAAGGAGGCGAAGCCCTTGGGACTTTAGGTCTCCTGGCCCAAGAATAAGGTACAGGTGTTTGGAGGCTTGCTAGATTAAACAGTAGTCTGGTCATGCGTGTGGCGAGGACATTGAGATCTTGGAAAATTTCCCATACCTTGGTAGCGTAGTTCACAACAACGGTGGGTCTCGCCAGGAACTCATACGGTGGATTAGCTTGGCCCACGGTGTTATGAACTCGTTCAGCACGAGTATATGTCGTTGTCGATATCTGCGTAGAAGGACAAAGATCCGGATCTTTAAATCTCTTGTGCTCCCAGTCTTAGTCTATGGCTGTAAGACATGGACACTAAATATGGGCTTGGAGGCGGATTGATACCTTTGGTAATAAGTGTCTACGTAGGTTCATGGGACATCGCTGGAATGACTTTGTGTCAAACTGGCGACCACTCTGTGAGACTGATTCGAAGCCTGTTACCTGTTAAGTGCGTCAACGCCAACTCCGGCTATACGGACATGTGGCTCGCTGCCCAGAAGCCGACCCTGCTCATTTGATTGTCTCTGTCAGAGTCCTGAGTAGAGGAGGCCAAGGGGACGACCACAGACTTCGTGGCTTGAGCAAGTCGATATAGATCCTACCGGGAGGTACTCGAGATGGGTAGGGGGCCTGCATGGAAACTTGCCCGGAGGGTCCTCCGGACTTGGCGTCATAGGATGGGTGAGGCGACGCGCCCCCCGGCTTATGCCCCCATTGATTGATTGATTGATTGATTGGAGGGGAGCCAAGGAGATGGTGTCGAGGGGTGGATGAGGTATTGCGCCACAGGCAAACGCTTCCGCTAATTGATCGATTGATTGATTTGTTTTGTCCCTTTGTATTTCACTCCGCTGTTTGGTTGTCTTTGCCATGTATCTCGGACGTCTTAGTTTACCCTTTCGACATTTCGAAAGCATTCGACAAGGTCTGGCACAAGTCTTTGCTTTCTATATTACCCTCTTACGGTTTCTATCCCTCTCTCTGTACTTTCATCCTCAGTTTCTTTTCTGGCCGTTCTATTTTTGCTGTGGTAGACGGTCACTGTTCTACCCCTAAATCTATCAACAGTGGTGTCCCACAGGGCTCTGTCCTATCTCCCACTACCTGTTGTTCATTGATGAACTTCTTTCAATAACAAATTGTCCGATCCACTATTATGATAATGACGCTACTCTGCATTACTCAACATCATTTAGCAGAAGACTCTCCCCTCAGGAATTACGTGATTCCAGGCTGGAGGCTGCAGAACGCTTGACCTCAGATTTTGCTTTTATTTCCGACTGGGGCAAAAGGAACCTGGTGTCCTTTAATGCCTCAAAAACTCAATATATCCACCTATTAAGTCGACACAGTCTTCCAAACACCTATCCCCTATTCTTCGACAACAATCAGCTGTCACTTTCTTCTACACTAAACATCCTCGATCTATCCTTAACTCAAATCTTAAATAGAAACTTCACATCTCATCTCTCGCTAAATCAGCTTCCTCGAGGTTGGGCGTTCTGTATCGCCTCCGCCAGTTCCTCTCCCCAGCACAGATGCTTTCCATATACAGGGGCCTTGTCCGTCCTCGTATGGAGTATGCATCTCATGTGTGGGGGGGGGCTCCACACACACAGCCTTACTAGACAAAGTGGAGTCAAAGGCTCTTCGTCTCATCAACTCTCCTCTTACTAGAAGTCTTCTACCTCTTAAATTCCGCCGCGATGTTGCCTCTCTTTCCATCTTCTATCGATATTTTCATGCTGACTGCTCTTCTGAATTTGCTAACTGCATGTCTCCCCTCCTCCCGCGGTCCGTTGCGCTCGACTATCTACTCTATAGCTCATCCCTATATTGTCCAAACCCCTTATGCAAGAGTTAACCAGCATCTTCATTCTTTCATCCCCTTCACTGGTAAACTCTGGAACAGCCTTCCTTCGTCTGTATTTCCTCCTGCCTATGACTTGACCTCTTTCAAGAGGAGAGTATCAAGACACCTCTCCACCCGAAATTGACCTCTCTTTTGGCCACTCTTTACTTTTATCTTTTTTAGGAGCAGCGATTAGCGGGCTTTTTTCTACACTTTTTTTTTATTGTTGCCCTTAAGCTGCTTCCTATTTTGTAAAAATAAATTAATTAATTAAAAACTTACCTAACTTACTACTACTTATTTACTTATTCTTATTGTCTGTGACAGGTTGTTGTTTCAAGTTTCTGCTTTTCTGCATTAATAGTTTGATAATGGAAGATAATTTGCGGTGATTTTATTATTCATCCTTATTGTGCATATTCTTTGACTTTTAAGGGGTGGGGTTTGCTTTAATTTTTTCAATGCCTAGGATATTTTTCATTGTTAAGGCCTAGTTAAAGGCTTCATCTCTGTTTTGAATGCTGATTGCGAATTCGGGTAAAGGTAAAGGTAAAGTTGGGGGCATATGCGAAGCCGCGCGTGGCCTAGGTGCTTATTTGCGTCACATTGACAATTTAGCCTGTGGAAGGTGATTACCCATTTCCCATAGACACAAAGCCAGTGTGACATCCAAGTTACTACAGTTTATATTCTTCAGGTTTCCCCAGTTAATCATTTATCGATCAGCCTCAAAAAGAGGATGAGTAGTTAAGTGGGCTGTGAGCTTACTGCTTGCGCCGAGTTTCGAACCAAAGCCCACTTACTCGTAGCTAGGCGTGCTAACCCCTGCAGTACCGAGGCCAGTCAGCTTGGGTCATCTATTTTAAAGGCTTATTAGGTGTGGTATTGGCTTTGGTGCCAATATATAAATCTCTTCATAGGTTGATCTGATTTAGCATTTAATCATTCTGTGGTCCGTATCATTATTTACACTATTGAGGACAGTCACTTTTCATTTCATCCTACCTCCTCGCGAGGACATAATGAATCTCAGTCAGTGCCAGCATCAACATTAAATTTCCCCAAGGCAATGAGTGTGTCCCGTGGGGGTCACTGGTCTGATATGAAGTCAGATTTGGCGTAGAATACCTCTTCAATTTTACACATCTCAGTACGAGAGTACACTGCAACAAAAAGCTTGAAGCCTTGGATGTGCTTCAGCCTCACTCGCATTATCAACCAGAGTAATCTCAACCATAAATGGCTGCAGTTGGCCACCCCTAAAACCAAAAGAGGACCTAGGGGGCCCACTATTTTCTTTGATGCAGATGTCCCGTAGCCATTGCCCTGCACCCGTCACCGGCGGCAGGATCACCTGATGCGGATACATCAAGGCAGCCCGCCCCCGGCAGAACCAGGTCGGGATTGCTCACCCTGCGAGCCCAACCTTTATAATTTATTTTGTTTTGACGAAAATTTTCCGTGGATCAGTTGCAGTACCCACCCCAATTAACCCAGATGAGAGGCTGGACTGATTGCCATGTAGCCTTGGACAGGAACGCTTAGAGGAGAAAAACCCCGGCCACCACCTTGCCCTATCCACAACTCTCTCCCTGATCATCCCCAATCCACGAGTCCATCCTCCAAGCTTCCTCCTTTCCACCAGTCCACCCAACCAATCTTCTCCTTAACCACCACTCCCCTCTCTAAGCGTCCTTTATCCACCAGTCCCACCCACCAAGCCTCGCCCTAACCACCAGTCCACCCATCGAGCTTCCACTATCCACCAGTTCACCCTGTCAAGTCTCCCTTATCCATTAGTCTATCCATCAAGCCTCCCCCTATAGCAACAGTCGCACCTTGCCGAATAGCGTAAACGGACGTCCGACGGATAAAAAATTTGAAAAAGAAAATTACCTGGTGGTGAAAGTTGTCTCCGTTGCTGCTTGAGACTCAGATTAGATTACTGTCACACCTTGCCGGAGAGCAAAATTTTTAATCCTTTCTTCTCCGTTCGCATGCGTTTCTTGTCCGGCGAATGCGTTCCTTGTAAGGCGAGGTCCGTTCAACCCGGCGGAAAGTTTTGTGCATGCACAAAACCAGGACCAGACAATATATATCCTCTTCTACTTAGAGAAACAAAAAGCGAAATATTCTCTTCTCTCACAACTGTATTCATTATGTTCTTGCAACAAGGCATCGTCCCTTCGGATTGGAAAATTGCTAACGTAACACCAATTTACAAGAATGTAAACAAAAAAGTACCGGGTAAGTACGGGCCCATTAATCTAACTTCAGTAGTAAGTAAGCTACTCGAGAGCATAGTTAGAGACAAAACTGTGAGTTACCTTGAAAGCCACTCATTAATTAAGGATTCGCAATATGGCTTCCGTAACAAGAGATCCTGCTTGTCGAGCCTATTGACCTTTTATAACGATCTCTTCACAGTTTATGACGGAACCAAAGCACTGAACGTAGTCTTATGATTTTCAGAAAGCTTTTGATAAAGTTTCACACCATAAATTACCTTACAAATTAAAGCAACAGGGTATTGACGGTAAAGTCCACAAATGGATCGCAAATCGGTTGAGCAAAAGATAGCAAAGAGTGGTGATCGATGGATTTAACTCAAAGTGGGAGCTTGTCACTAGTGGTCTCCTTCAGGGATCAGTTCTTGGCCCAGTGCTGTTATAATTTGCATCAATGACGTTGACGTTGGACTCAGTAATCTCATCAGTAAATTTGCTGACAATACAAAGATTGGTAATTCGGTCCTCACTGACAACAGACAAAGCCTCCATGAAGATTTGCATAAAATTTCAGCTTGGTAGGGTAGATAGATAGATAGATAGATACAGATAGATAAGCGCCTGGCTCTTCAGATTAGTACAAAAATTAAGAAGTTCGATTACGAAATGCGTGGCCTGAAACTCAAAAGAGTTCAGTGTGTCAAGTACCTGGGTGTCAAAATTGCGTCAAACCTCGAATTTTCACTGCAATGCATTAACGCAACAAACAAAACGAACAGAATGCTGGGCGGCATTAAGAGAAGCTTCTCATTCAAGAATAAAGATGTAGAACTTCCACTGTACAACAGTCTAGTCAGACCTCATTTTGAATATGCGGTACAGTTTTGGTCTCGCCACCACGCAAAGGACATTGCAAAACTAGGTGTGCAACGTAGGGCAACAAAGAGGTTATCTTCCTTGCGCAACAAACGGTGACAGACCTTACGACGAAAGTCTCATGCTGTTCTCTCTTGAGAAACGTCGCCTCCGAGGGAAACTGATCGAATTTTAAAACATTCAATAGTCCTTCGAGTGTGGATAAATCAAAATTGTTTTAGATCGATGACACCTTCCGAACGAAAAATAATGGCACATAACTGAAGTGTGAACAAATCGGTTCAGACTGCAACAAATTTTTCTTCACCAACGTTGTAGCGCGAGAGAGGAATAAACTCCCACCTTCAGTGATCCAGTGCAGTACGATTAATTCATTTAAAAACAAACTCAGCCGCCACTTACTTCATTTTGATATTCACTTATGTTGAAATGCAAAGTCTTGGTAGCATTAAACATTAAATTAAATAGGATTTCACTTAGGTTTAAGGACAGACCACCTAGTCTGGCATAGGGTCTGTGTGGTCTGAATATCTATGCAATTCTATGTAAAAAAAAAATCCTTCTCTCTCTCTCTCTCTCTCTCTCTCTCTCTCTCTCTCTCTCTCTCTCTCTCTCTCTCTCTCTCTCTCTCTCTCTCTCTCTCTCTCTCTCTCTCTCTCTCTCTCTCTCTCTCTCTCTCTCTCTCTCTCTCTCTCTCTCTCTCTCTCTCTCTCTCTCACACACACACACACACACACACACACACACACACACACACACACACACAGTTGTATACGTATGTTAACTAAAAAATATTTCTCAGCAAGAAGACCAGATGGAGGACGCTTTGCAAGTAGCCCAAAGCAGCTTTTCGTACAGCACCATGTGGACCCTGGGGGAGGAGGAGACGTCTGCGGTACAGGAGGTGATCACTTCCTTCACCAAGCAGGACGTCGAGACAATGCTGACGACGACAAGCTCCTTGAACACGTCATCAAGCTACACGCCGTACGAGCAACGTCCCGAAACCTACATCGTACCAGTACTTTTTGTGCTCATTTTCATCGTCGGGATCTTAGGTACGAGAGAGAGAGAGAGAGAGAGAGAGAGAGAGAGAGAGAGAGAGAGAGAGAGAGAGAGAGAGAGAGAGAGAGAGAGAGAGAGAGAGAGAGAGAGAGAGAGAGAGAGAGAGAGAGAGAGAGAGAGATTATTATTTAGTAAATTTATTACGCCCAAGGGCGACAGACCTAATAACATTTATGCAGCAGATTTGTTACATATTCGTGTCTCGCAGGGCACGTTGGAAACAACTTTGTAAGACATACGTACAAATACGTATGATACCCATCCACACCAACACACACACACACACACACACACGGCCCGGTAGCTCAGAGGTAGAGCGTCTGGCTCACACCCAGAAGGACTGGGGTTCGATTCCCCGGCCGGGTGAAGATAAGTTGGGTTTATCTTCTTTCACGTGTAGCCCCTGTTCACCTAGCAGTGAGTAGGTCCGCGACGTCAGGCAAGGAGTTGTGACCTCGTTGTCGCGGTGTGTTGTGCGTGAGTGGTCTCAGTCCTACCCAAAGATCGGTACTACGAGCTCTGTGCTCTTCCGTGGGGGAACGGCTGGCTGTCTCGAGAGAGACCCGCAGCAGACCAAGAAGTGAATTACACACAGTACTTAAATACATGGACGTAAAACACACACACACACATACACACACACACACAAATACAATCAACAGCCACCAAAATGTGGATACCTAACAAGAATTGTTTCAGTATTTACAAATTTGGAGTAGGGTTTGTCTGTGTGGGAGTAAGTTTGTTACTGTGGGGCACTGGAGGCAATAGTGTTCAAGGGTGTTGGTATCCAGTTGGTCGCACAGCTTGCAGGAGGAATAGTACGGCACATCCTCTTCTTGGGAGACCTGCCACATTGGCCGGTACCCGAGCCTGAGCCGCGCACTCACAACATTGTGCCTCCGTACCATGAGGCCGTGTCGGCGGTACTTGTGACGACACTGGAACATGTTATCATGGTGCTGGATGGATCCACTGTTGGTCCGTTTTGCGTCCCTGCGACGCATTGTCTTGGAGAGAGCAGCTGAGTATATGCTGTGTCGTAGGCACCAGAGGGAGAGCACAGCATCCGCATCATTCAAGTCCAGTGTACAGGCCACCTTGGCAAGACGATCCACCGTGTCATTACCAGCAAGCCCGATGTTGAAGGGCGTCCACACGAAGGACACGACAAGAGAGGAATCGCGGGCAATGGCTAGTTGACGCAGGACGTCCTGTACAACACGACCACAGCTGGGACTAGGCGAGGAGAGGGCATGGAGAGCAGACTGGAAGTCACAGATTATAACCCCATTCACTATTCGTCGAGCAATTAGAGTTACTGCATCGAAGATGCCGTGAAGTTCACAGAAGGTGGAGCTCGATGAGTCGGGTAGCCTGCGGCCGAGCCACTCATCCCCCACAGGCGGCTACATGGTGGGGAAGAACATAGCACCTTCTGCACTCCCGTCTGTCTGTGCTGAACTGTCAACGTAGATGTGATGGACGGCGGGGACTGACGTGAACACACTGGCGATGGTCTCCAGAGTCAATTGCTTCTGCAGGAGGAGACGGGAGTATTTGGAGGGCGGTGTGTGACATCAGGGAGGGGGACCTGATATGGTGGTAAGCCCGGAACAGCTGCCTCCTCAGGGACGTTAATGGCCAGATCACGAATGTTGCCACACAGTACTGACGAGGTTGCGGCCACCTGGTCGAAGTTGGAGTCTGGGTGCGTCAGGGTCGAGCGATGTTCTGATGATTGCAGAGAAGTGCGAAGCAAGATGGGGAGAGTGGAGACACTTGACAGAGAAATATGTCACATTGGCATAAATACTATCTACAAGTGGAGGCAGGTCGAGTTCCGTATGCATGTTGACTATGCGAGTGGAGAGAGGACACCCCAGGATAAACCTCATGACTCGATTCTGGAATACCTCAAGGGGCCCTAGTGCTTTTCTGGGCAGGTGACTTCGTGCAGGGGGCAGATAATCAACGACTGACCTAAGGAACAGGATGTAACGAGTCCTCAGCACCGGGATGGAAAAACCTGTGGCATTGGTGGCAAGCCACTTGATAGGGGAAAAGCAGGGCTGCAAACGGTCAAGAAGGTTTTTCACAATGGGATGAATCCGTTGGCGAGCGGGTATGGCTGGGGTGATTCGGACCGGTGCGCCCAGGTATGTAAACTGCGTGCAGTGAGGGTATACTCCGGCAGTGCTTTGAGGTTGCGGGAGAAGATCCTGCTCTTTTCCGGGGAGATAATGAGGCCACAGGCGGTAGAAGACACATAGAAATCATGAAGACATAGCTGCAGATCATGAGATGAGGTCGAATGGATGCAGATGTCGTCCGCGTAACAGGTAACAGTAGTTCCGGGAATGGCAGGAAGAAGAGAGAGTAGACGGTGCATCAGGACCATTCGTAGGAGCTGCATGCATCCCTAAAAAAGACACGTGAGGTTCTGGTGCAGAGATAACCCCGTATCCACTTTAGAAGGCTTCCTTTAACGCCGAAGTCCACCAGCTGATAAAGAATAATATCCCTGTTGGCTATGTCGAAGGTACTTTTAAGATCAAGGAATGCAACCACACTGGTGGGGGAGAGAGGCGGGTGTAGAGTTCTGCGAGGCAGTGATGGGTACTTCGTAAAATTCTTTGGCTATTTGAACTCTAAAGTGGAGCACATCTTGACCCACTCTCCCTTCGCAGAAATCTCCATCATAGGAGATTTCAATGTTCATCACCAGCTTTGGCTTTCATCCTCTTTCACTGACCATCCTGGTGAACTTTGCTCTCCTCAGTGATCTAGAGCAGCTGGTTCAGCACCCTACACGTATTCCCGACCGTCTTGGAGACAGGCCCAACATACTAGATCTCTTCCTTACCTCTAACCCTTCTCCTTACTCTGTCAAACTGTTCTCTCCGTTGGGCCCCTCCGATCACAACCTTATTTCTGTATCCTGTCCTATCGCTCCTGTACAGCCTCTGGACCCACCGAAGAGCCAATGCTTCTGGCATTTTCCTTTAGCTTGGTGGGACGACCTGAGGATGTACTTTTCCGATTTCATGTGGAATGATAACTGCTTCCAGGAGAGGAGTGTCAAGATACCTCTCCTCCCGAAATCGATCTCTATTTTGCCCTCTTGATTTGTTTTCTGTTGTTGAAGCAGTGCTTGGCGGGCTTTTTTGTAGTTTCTTTGTTTTAGTGCTATTAAGCTGTCTAGAGTCTAGACCATCGGATCTCCGTTGTCTGAATATTAATATAAATCTCTCTCTCTCTCTCTCTCTCTCTCTCTCTCTCTCTCTCTCTCTCTCTCTCTCTCTCTCTCTCTCTCTCTCTCTCTCTCTCTCTCTCTCTCTCTCTCTCTCTCTCTCTCTCTCTCTCTCTCTCTCTCTCTCTCTCTCTTTTCTTTTTGTGCAGGTAACGGCACACTAATCGCCATCTTCGCAAGGAACCGGAATCTTCGCAGCGTTCCTAACACGTACATCATATCCTTGGCGTTGGGCGATCTGCTGGTGCTGTTGTTCACCGTGCCCTTCAACATGCTCATCTACACCTTGGAGTCGTGGCCATTCGGCAACTTTGTCTGCAAGTTCAGCGAGTTAGTGAGGGAGGTGTCTGTGTGTGTGACTGTATTTACTCTCACCGCGCTCTCTGCCGACCGTTACCTAGCCATCGTATCCACCGTCAGAAGGGTAAGTGGAAATAAATAGAGAGAGCTGAAATAAAAGAGAAGAAAAGTACAAAAGGAACTTAATGAAAATTAGACAAAAAGGAATGGTTTACTGAAAATTCTTAAGCATCTATCAATGTGTGACCTTTTATTTGATCGCAATTATGGGTTCCGTAAGGGACGTTCTACTGATGATCTTGCCTTCCTAACTGATGCTTATCCGTTTCGGTGAAACTTTTACTGTTGCTGTAGACATCTCGAAAGCTTTAGACGGTCTGGCACAAATCTTTGCTTTCTAAACTACCCTTCTACGGATTATCTCTGTACTTTTATCTCCAATTAATATTTCTGGCCGATCTATCTCGACTGTGGCAGATGGTCACTGTTCTTTCCGTAAAAATATTAACAGTGGTGTCCCGCACGGCTCTTTTCTATCCCCCTCAGTTTGTAACTATTCATTAATTATCTTTTTTTCCCAAAACAAACTGTCCTATCCAGTCATATGTTGATAACTCCACTCTGCAATTGCTCAACATCTTTTGACAGAAGACCCTTCCGATAGGAATTACATGATTCTAGGCTCGAAGCTGCAGGACGCTTAACTTCAGATCTTGCTATCATTTCCGAATGGGGCAGAAACAACTTCGTGCCCTTCAATGCCTCAAAAACTCAATTTCTTCATCTGTCAACTCGACACAGTCTTCCAAACACTTATCCCCTATTCTTCGATAACACACAGGTGTCACTTTCTTCCACAATGAATACTCTTGGCCTAGCAAAATCTTACCAGGAAACTTCGTATCACCTCTCGCTGAATCAGCTTCCTCGAAGTTAGGCGTTCAGTACCGTCTCCGCCAATTCTTTTCCCTCCCACAGATGCTGTTCATATACAGGGGCCTCGTCCGCCCTCGTATGGAGTATGCCTCTCATGTTTGGGGGGCTCCACACACACACACACAGTCCTTTTGAACAGAGTGGAATCTAACGGCCGTAAAATGTATCTCCCCCACCACCTTCCTCTTCCCCTTCCCTTACACGGTGTCCCTTTTCTGTTGGGCACTATAAGTTGACCCCGACCCTTTCCCTTCCTAGGGGTTGGGTTTGTAGCTTTTGCAAACACCTCTATATGGAAATCTTGATGAATGAGGAATTTTACACACATTAGTGTGTTATACATATTTCTCGATGTATAATCACAAATAAAATGGTTCATTAAATGGTTAATATATAGGTATACTTACGTACATAGCGTGAGTGATACAAACCCTAACGGCCGGTGTTTCCAGCCCTCCACCACCCCATGCATTTAGCCCAGGAGTCCGCACTCCACACATGCTCGCCGCTACCACTCTTTTTGCCCTTCGCTACCGTCCCATCAAGCAAGGATCCGTTAGAAAAGAGATCGAGCCCCATCGGAGCTATAGCAAGACTACATGCTTGAGTTAATCAAGCAGGTGTACGTGCTGACACGGTAAGGGTTAAAAATCATGATACAAACCGTAAAGTCTTTATCAACATTTTTAATCATTTATTTAAAAAAATTCCCGATTCATATTAGATCAAATAAATTTTCTTATAATCCCTGAATCATTTGCCACTTTATTAATGAAAGAAATACAGGATTGACGCATAAAATATGCGAAGGGACCGACGAAGATGTGCCTGTCCTGACCCCTTGCCAGACTCCAATAATTTCGCCTTCCAGCACCTTCCTTTCCCTTCCGGGAAAAACCCTTCGAGTTTTATGGAAAATGGCCGAAGAGGTTCGATAGTCGGAGTTGATTTATAGAAAGGCCGTAACTCTTCGTCTCATCAACTCCCCTCTTCTTACTGACAGTCTCCTACCTCTTAAATTCCGCCGCAATGCTGCATGTCTTTCTATCTTCTATCGATATTTTCATGCTGACTGCTCTTCTGAACTTGCTAACTACATACTTTCTCCCTCCCGCGGCCCACTGCACACGACTTTCTACTCTTACTCACTCCTCTTCTAGCCAAATCCCTTCTGCATCTTCATTCTTTCATCCCTCCCGCTGGTAAACTCTAGTTGCAACAGTCTTCCTTTATCTGAATTTCTTCCTGCCTACGGCTTGAACTCATTCAAGAAAGAAGTATCGAGACACCTCTCCACACCCATAAATAACCTCTTCTGTCCAATCGTTCTTTCTTTTGTTGGGATCAGCATCTAGAGGCTTTTTTTATTTATTTTTGTTCTTGAACTGTCTCCCTTGCTGTAAAATAAACTTAGAAGAAAAAGAAATTACTAAAGCACAGTAAATGTTATATCTATCCTATTCTGGTGGACAGGATAATTGTCGGTATACTTATTGCTAGATGCATCTGTTGATCCCTCAATATTTTTTTGTGTG
The DNA here is from genome assembly GCF_024679095.1 of Eriocheir sinensis. Taxonomy (NCBI): domain Eukaryota; kingdom Metazoa; phylum Arthropoda; class Malacostraca; order Decapoda; family Varunidae; genus Eriocheir; species Eriocheir sinensis. The sequence goes on along the minus strand of NC_066534.1, from coordinate 5,640,275 downwards.
TGTGCGTAATTCACTATGGTCTGACCACGTGACTGACTCACGATCGCCAGCTTATATCCTCCCCGACTGAGATTGTAGCTAAGAATTGCTTTCCTTTGGCCTGGTCTCGCTACTGGAGCATATGGAATTTGAAGTGATTTGAGAAAGATCGAAGCACAAAGAAATTGATCTAAATAGGAAAAAGGAAGCCATGTAATAACCCGAGACGCGGATAAAGACTCCTAGAGGTCCTTAACCACGCGGGGTTCTCTTTCGCTCGATGCTACGCTTCCCCATCCCGTTCCGGGGGCCTGGGTTCGAATCCCGGGTGAAACGTAGGGAAAGAGATTAATTTTCTCGAACAGATCAATTTCGCATGTGCTTTGAGAAGTGGGAAAAAAAGACGTGTGTGTGTGTGTGTGTGTGTGTGTGTGTGTGTGTGTGTGTTCTCTAGTGGCATCGGTAGAGTCCCTAATAACATCCTTTAATGTTTTATCTTCTTTATCTTCTAAACTATGTGGAGTAATGCATGACATGAAGGTGGATAGAATAAATTGTTTCGAAAAGAAAATCATTAGTGGCCAATATATATATATATATATATATATATATATATATATATATATATATATATATATATATATATATATATATATATATATATATATAGGCGGTGGCCGAACTGGTAGCGTACTGGGCCCACATTCACCGCGTGATGGACGACGCGGGTTCGAATCCCACGCTACCACTCGGATTTTCAGTCACCGCCGAGTGGCTTAAAACTACCCACATGCTGTCCTGAAGACCACCCATCAACCCGGACTCTAGAGGAAGCCGTCCAAGCGAATCAAGAACGAGTTCCGGGGCAGCATGAGCCAATGCAAGATGGCGCCACTATAAACACTCGCCTGCGCCAGAACAGGCTGGGCCGACCATCAGGCCCTGGAAGATGCTACCGGCGCAACAGGCAACGACGTAAAAAAATATATATATATATATATATATATATATATATATATATATATATATATATATATATATATATATATATATATATATATATATATATATATATATATATATATATATATATATATATATATATATATATATATATATATATATATATATATATATATATATATATATATATATATATATATATATATATATATATATATATATATATATATATATATATATATATATATATATATATATATATATATATATATATATATATATATATATATATATATATATATATATATATATATATATATATATATATATATATATATATATATATATATATATATATATATATATATATATATATATATATATATATAAACTTGAAGATAGAAGGGATCCATGCGGATTTAAAATGCTAGGAAAGTGAGATCAGCAGTAGAATGCCCTTTGCCAAATCCGAATGAGTAATCAAAGATAAGTTGAAAGTTGATGCTTAGAAAAATTCCTTTGAAAGATTTTTTTACATCAGAGGAAGCAGTCTAGGGCAAAAATTACAATCATTTGGAAAAAAGGCCGCAGAACTAAAAAGGTAACGTGAGAGATTCCAAAGAGATAATCAAAAACGGTTTGCGAGACGTCTCGATACTATTCTCTTGAAAGAATTCGTCACAGAAAGGCGGAAATATAGATGAAGGAAGATTTTTCCAGTTTACCAACGAAAGGGATGAAAGATTGTGTATGGGGATTTGGACACCATAGGGGTGAGGTAGAGAAGGGAGTTGTGAAGCGAGGCAAAGGAGGGGTGGAGGCATACAGTTAGCACATTCAGAAGAGAACAGCATGGAAACAGCAGTAGAAGATAGAAGGAGATGCAACATTGCTGCGCAATTTAAGAAGTAGAAGAGAGTCAATGAGAGAAGGGGAGCTGATAAGATGAAAAGCTTTAGATTGACAAGAAAGTAAAACTACGGGAT
>NC_066534.1:5435847-5633347 GCF_024679095.1 Eriocheir sinensis | reverse complement strand
CGCTTGACGTTGAGTTCTTTAACGCCTGGGACAATTTCTACGGCCAGAGTAAACTCTTCCACAGGGACGGAATACACCTGTCCCCCATCGGGGCAGCCAGATTCGGAAGGCTCCTCAACGACGCAGTACGTGACACCCGATCAAAAAACGACCCTCAGCCACGTCCCTCCACCCCGCCCGTGTAAATAGACGCCATTCATCGCAGCAAACTCGTAACCTTGAACCCGCCAGTACCTCCACCTCTATTACCAAGCCTCAAGATAACCTAAGAGTCCCTAGTTTCAATGCGCGTAGCCTAAGAAACAAGTTTGATGAACTGAGATGTCTTGCTCTGACAGAAAATTTTGACGTAATTGCTATAACCGAAATATTTATCGACACCACAAATATTAATTTAAGTACAGAATACAACATAGATGGCTACAGACTCTTCAACAAAGATCGTGTAAACCGTAGAGGTGGTGGTGTCGCCCTTTTTGTCAAAAGCTATTTGCAACCCACTGACAGAACACCAGGAGACAGTAACGTTGAACATTTGTGCGTACGAGTAAACATTGCAAAGGTCAATTTAAATATATCTGTCACCTACAGGCCTCCGGGGCAATCACTCGATCCCGATCTTGAAATGTACAGCGTTTTAAGGCAGTCACTTAATAACAGCGACTCACTGATATTAGGAGACTTTAACCTCCCCCATATCGACTGGGCGACGCTGTCAGGTATAGAAGGCGAGTCACATAGGATGATCGAATTTTTAGAAGAAAATTATCTCAGCCAAATGGTTTCTGAACCAACTCGACAAAATAACACACTTGACCTTGTTATAACGACCCAAGATAACCTAGTCAGTAATGTTACGGTAGGAGAATACCTCGGTTCTTGCGATCATAAATTAGTCCGCGTCGACATTAGAGCTCAAACATCAGTGACTGAAAATAAAGTAAAGGTGCCCGATTTCAAAAAAGCTAACTTCGTAGAAATCCGACGAAAACTAATAGAAATACAACTATCAGATGACGGTAATGTAGAGAACGCCTGGCTAAGCTTTAAAAATCATTTACTCACTCAGCAGAACACATTCGTCCCTTTGTGTGAGAAGCGAAGTAAAACTAATAAAAGCCCACCTTGGTTTAACAGCGAAATTAAACACTCAGTCAAGGAGAGAAAATTGTTTTACAGGCTAAAGAAAGAGCAAAGCACGCCCGAAAACATTAGACTTTACCATGATGCCAGGCGACGAGTAAAAAGATTAGTATGTCAGGCAAAGCGTAGATATGAAGAAACTATTGCGGCCAACTGTAAAAATAATCCGAAATCCTTCTTCAGTTACATAAACAACAGAAAGGCGATCAGAAGTGGGATTGGACCCCTAACAAACAGCGATGGTGCACTAGTGACTGACAGCCAACACGTTGCAAGCCTATTAAACAATTACTTTTCCTCGGTGTTTAATACTAACAGTCCTCCCACCACTACCACCAACACCAGTACTAATGTAAATCCCGAGCATGCATTGCTTAACTTTGAAATAACAACCGATGAAATCCTTAAAGCCCTCAAATCACTTAAAACAAATAAAATTCCTGCACCTGACAAATTATATCCTACTCTGCTCAAAGAAACAAAGAGCGAAATAGTCTCCTCCCTCACAACCGTATTCAATATGTCCTTGCGACAAGGCATCGTCCCTTCGGATTGGAAAAAGGCTAACGTGACACCGATTTTTAAGAAAGGAGACAAAAAAGTACCAGGTAATTACAGGCCCATTAGTCTAACTTCAGTTGTAGGTAAGCTACTTGAGAGCATAATTAGAGACAAAATTGTGAGTTACCTTGAAAGCCACTCATTAATTGGGAACTCACAACACGGCTTCCGTAACAAAAGATCCTGCCTATCAAACCTATTAACCTTTTATAACGACCTCTTCACGGTTTATGACGTAACCAAATCACTGGACGTAGTCTATCTTGATTTCCAGAAAGCGTTTGATAAAGTCCCACATCATAAATTACTTTACAAATTAAAGCAAATAGGTATTGACGGTCAAGTACACCAGTGGATCGCGAATTGGTTGAGCAACAGACAACAAAGAATGATGATTGACGGATTTAACTCAGAGTGGGCGCCGGTCACTAGTGGCGTCCCTCAGGGCTCGGTTCTTGGCCCAGTGCTCTTCATTATTTACATCAACGATGCGGATGTCGGACTCGATAATTGGTGCTGATGAGACGAAGAGCCTTAGACCAGGAGAGCTGTGTGAGTGGAGCCCCCCCCACATGAGATGCATACTCCATACGAGGACGGACAAGGCCCCTATAAATGGAGAGCATCTGTGCGTGGGAGAAAAACTGGCGGAGACGATTCAGAACACCCAATCTCGAGGAAGCTGATTTAGTGAGAGAAGAAATGTGAAGTTTCCAGTTGAGATTTTGAGCTAAGGATAGACCTAGGATATTTAGTGTTGAAGAAAGTGACAGCTGAGTGTTATCGAAAAATAAGGGATAGGTTTTTGGAAGATTGTGTCGAGTTGCGAGGTGGAGAAACTGGGTTTTTGAGGCACTGAAGGACAAAAGGTTCCTTTTACCCCAATCGGAAATGATAGCAAGGTCTGAGGTTATATATATATATATATATATATATATATATATATATATATATATATATATATATATATATATTGTTACGCCACCCCCCACACACACACCATCCACGGGCAGGCAGGCGGCGTGATCCCCTAGAACAACCACACGGGCACCAGTCGCTCACAGCGGCCGACACAGAACACCGAGGGGAAGGAGGAACGAGGCAGGGCACAAAGGATACACGTTCAACACTAATTTCTAGTTTAATGACAGGTTCCTCACACAGTACAGAAACTCTCAAGGGCACAGAACAGTTAATCAGGCACAGTGCAGGGGCACGACAGACACGCACACCGGATGCACACAGCTAGCGAGCGGAGCAGCTCAACACTCTCTAAGCCCAGACACGCCACCCTCAACTGCCCCTCAGCCACCCTTGCTCGCAACAGCCGACTCAGCACTTCCCCTGCCCGGTGGCCGGAGGCCCCGGGCTCCCCTCTGTCTCTCTTGTCCCAACAAGTAGAGTTGCACCATGCTGAGCTAACATTGCATCATGCTACAATTTCATCACATTACATATACAATCATTCACATACAGCACATTCGTAACACTATCCCCTCCTTCAAAGGCAGTCGACCCGGCTGCCCCAACATTCAACAAACAAAACACATGAAATAAATCAACCTAATCAGTCCCCTGGGACATCACTAAAGTCTCTTAACCGTCCCGGCCGTCGCCTCTCTCGCCGAGGGCGCCGCTGGGGAGATGCGGGCGGCGGCAGGCAGGCGGTGGCACCCAGAGCGGCGTCGTCGGCCCCAAGTCCTTGCTTTGGGTCGTCACTGACGTCTGCCGCTTCGCCCGCACCGCCCATGTTCTCGTTCGCCCCTTGGTCGGCCTCTGACACGTCCTCGTCGCTGCTGCTGGGGCTTACGTCCTCTCCTTGCGCCGGTCGTATGTCTCCTTCATGGCCTGGCCTGCCACCTTGAGCTTGCCCCGTACGCGTCGGTGCACCTCAGCCAGGCTTTCCTGCAGTGCCGCTGCGAAGCCAGAGGTGACGGTGGGCAAGCTCACGTCGGGGGACCGCCCCGTGGCCAAATCCACCGGTAGCGTGAGCTCCCGGCCGAACCTTGAACACAGAAAAATACATGCAATACACATAAATCAGTCTGTCCTCCACCACGTTCTCCACAGCCTCTTCTCGCGCCCCCAAGGGGCTCCGCCTGTCAGCCACGCCGTCGACCAGCCGCCAGTCCTCAGTGGGCTCTTCTACGCCATCCACTCCACGTGACGCTCGGGACAGTCGACACCGGCTCCTGGCCTCCACCCTCGGGGCAAGGTGCCCTCGCCCGGCTGTGACTACCTCCCCACGCAGCCATGCTCGAAAACCTCCTGGAAGCAAAGGGCACCTCTCCGGTCACCCTCTCCAGCTCCCGTCCGAGGCCACCACAAGCCTTACTGGCCTGCGTCAGGTAGTCGAGGCCCAGCCAGCACGGCTCGTCTCGATCGGCGACGTCCATCGGCCGGCGCTCCACAGCGCTGCCTACGCCGATACGAGCCTCCACTGGCCCCTCCAGCAGCACATTACCCCGGGTCAGGCCGCGCCGAGCACTCCTCAGCCCCCGGTGTCCACTGTCACGCGTCGTGGCTACAACCGCTAAGCCTCCCACTGGCAACACGCTGGTCGGGCGGCGGCAGCTTACTCAAGGCGGGGCCCGAGGGCGGGAGACGGCTGGAAGTCGACTCCCTTCTCCAGCCCGTCCGCGCTTCCCGCCCGCGCCGCGTCCCTGGGCTTGGGGCAGGCGCTCGAGCGGTGGCCAGACTGGCCACAGTCCTTGCAGCGAGGCTGGTGGGCATCGGGGCTCGGCCGGTCAAGGGAACGCGTCCTTCGCTCCCCCAGGCACAGACTGCACCTATACCCCCTCTTGCCACAGCCCCCGCACGAGCCACGGAGGCCCTCCGGGCTCGCCTTCATCGACGCTGCCTTCATCTTCACCTTCGCCATCCGGCCCCGGAAGTCATGGCAAGGCCCCCAGGCCGTTGGTCGTCGTCAAGGCCCTCGTCAGCGCGTCATCAGTCCACGGCAAGGGGTGAGAGTCCTCGCCAGTCTCGTCCCTCAACGCCCGGCAGTCCGCACAATAGCGCTGCGTGCCGTCCTTCTTCATATCCAGGACGACTGCTGAGGGCCACAGACTGTCTGTCCGCTCCATCACCCACTGCGCCGCCAGCTCGTTGACGGCGCGCTTCAGTACCTCCCGCCTGGCCGGCACGACACGTCGGGGCGGGCTCCTGGTGGGCGCACCATTTCCCGTGCTGATGTTGTGCTTCACCAACCCCGTGCAGCCCAGTAGGTCCAATCCACCCCCGCTGAACACGTCCACGCACCGAGCCAGGGTGTGGCGCACCTTCGTCTGCGCCTCCGTCAGGTGAGCGGCGCTCCGGTGCGCCGAATACTCCAGGAAGTCGGGCAGCGGCCTCATAGCGGCCGACTCCGCACTCCCCGATGCCTCCTCTTGTTGCTCCACCTCCGCACAGGTGCCCAGCTTGGCACCAGCGGATACTTCCCGAGCCTCGTCGGAGGAGTTAGCCACCAGCACCGTGACTGACTCCTCCCCCGCTCCTTCGAGACTCCGTCCGGCTGCCACACCACCAGGCAGCTGCAGGCCCTCCGTGGACTCCACCGTGCCTTCCGCTGGCATCGCGTCCGACCGGCAACACAGGACCCTGGCCTCCGTCCCCGGGGCAAGGTGCAGTCGCTCCGCCGCGACTACCTCTGCACAGCCGACCTTCGGGAGCAAAGGCGCCTGTCCGCGCAGCCTCTCCAGCTCCCGTCCAAGGTCGGCACAGGCCTCGCCCTGCGGCAGGTAGTCGAGGCCCAGCACGCACGGCTCGTCTCGATCGGCGACGTCCGTCGGCCGGGGCTCCACAGCTCTGCCTACGCCGATACGAACCTCCGCTGGGCCCTTGGACTGCACGCAGTGCCCCGAGACGCCACACAGCCTCTGTGGCGCGTCCTGGAGTCGCGTAGCGGCCAGCATGTCAGGCCGCCCCAAGGTCCTCTCGGCGCCCACCGCCAAGCGGCCTGGCTCGTCGATTGAGCCCCGTAGTGCTGTTGTCAGCTGCAGCGCCTTTTCATCCTCGCCCCAGCCCTGGGCAGCAGCTGACATCTTGAACTGGGCCTCCCATACCAACTTCCCGTCGTGCTCCGCTGGCTTAAGCCTCCCTGAGCGCCGGGAGGCTGAGGGGCCGCAGCGGGGAGCGGGCGGACCACGTGGGCTGCAAGCCGTCCAGCATGGCGGAGAGGGAGGCGGTGAGAGAGGCAACGAGGCAGGGTTAATGGGTCCGACTCCAGCACCAGCTGGACCCAAGGGAGCGGCTCCGACGGCTCCCCAGCCTCCTGCAGCCTCCACCGGCTCCGCCACGACGCCACCAGGCTTCAGGGGCCCTTGCCAGGGGCCCCACGCGGAGCCCCGCCAGTCCGCCACCCGTGCACCCGCCGCCAGCACACGTGACGCTTCTTGTTCCTCCCCGCACCACGTCGCCACCTCTCGCTGCTGCCATGGGAGAGAGAGCGGACTACGTGACCTGCGAGCCGGCTGGCATGGAGGAGAGGGAGGGGGTGAGGGAGGCAACGAGGCGGGGGCTCCCCAACCTCCTGCGGCAGCTACTGGTTCCGCCACGACGCTACCAGGCTCCAGGAGTCCTTGCCAGGGGCCCCAGATAGGCCCCTGCAGGCCGCCGCCCCGGCGCTTCCTGCCAGAACTGAGCCTTCTTCCTCCGCGTGCGACGGTGCCACCTCTCGCAGCTGCCTCTCCGCCTCCCTCAGGCCTCGGACCTCGCCTTCCTGGGTCCGCACCTCCTCCAGCCGTTCACTCCTCGCGCTGTCGCAGCCCTGGTCGGTGTACTGCTGGGTTTCCGCCTTCAGGGACGAGAGACTGCTCTGGAGGACCTCGGCAAGATGGCGTGCCCTCTCTTCTGCCCTCTGTTCTGCCCTCTTTTCCATCTCGGCCAGCATGGCAGCGAACAAGTCCATCTGGCCCGGCTTCACCTCACCCGCGTCAGCCTCGGCCTTGCCCTCCTCCTCACCCTCACGGCGGCCATTTTGGGACGCCATGACGACTCGGCACGCTTCACTGTTCACTTATCCCACTCCTGACACCAAGTGTTACGCCACCCCCTACACACACACCATCCACGGGCAGGCAGGCGGCGTGGTCCCCTAGAACAACCACACGGGCACCAGTCGCTCACAGCGGCCGACACAGAACACCGAGGGGAAGGAGGAACGAGGCAGGGCACAAAGGATACACGTTCAACACTAATTTCTAGTTTAATGACAGGTTCCTCATACAGTACAGCAACTCTCAAGGGCACAGAACAGTTAATCAGGCACAGTGCAGGGGCACGACAGACACGCACACCGGATGCACACAGCTCGCGAGCGGAGCAGCTCAACACTCTCTAAGCCCAGACACGCCACCCTCAACTGCCCCTCAGCCACCCTTGCTCGCAACAGCCGACTCAGCACTTCCCCTGCCCGGTGGCCGGAGGCCCCGGGCTCCCCTCTGTCTCTCTTGTCCCAACAAGTAGAGTTGCACCATGCTGAGCTAACATTGCATCATGCTACAATTTCATCACATTACACATACAATCATTCACATACAGCACATTCGTAACAATATATATATATATATATATATATATATATATATATATATATATATATATATATATATATATATATATATATATATATATATATATATATATATATATATATATATAAACTTCTTTCATTAATAGAAAATGTCAACACCTTGCTTCTTCTAATTCTTCCCGTGACTTTTGGCATCTAGCCAAAAATATCTCCTCCAATTTCACTTCTTCCTCTTTCCCTCCTCTCCTTAACCCTGACGGCAGCACTGCCGTCTCATCTGTCTCTAAAGCTGAACTCTTCGCTCAAACTTTCTGTAAGAACTCCACTCTGAACGATTCTGGGGATATCCCTCCTACTCATCCCCCCTCTGACTCCTTTATGCCTGTTAAAGATTCTTCCAAATGATGTTTTCTATGCCCTCTCTGGCCTCAACTCTCAGAAGGCTTATGGACCTGATGGAGTGCCTCCTATTGTCCTTAAAAACTGTGCTTCTGTGCTGACACCCTGCCTGGTCAAACTCTTTCGTCTCTGCCTATCAACATCTATCTTTCCTTCCTGCTGGAAGTATGCCTTTGTACAGCCTGTGCCTAAGAAGGGTGACCGTTCCAATCCCTCAAACTACCGCCCTATAGCTTTACTTTCCTGTCTATCTAAAGCTTTTGAATCAATCCTTAACCAGAAGATTCAAAAGCACCTTTCCACTTCTAACCTTCTATCTGATCGCCAGTATGGATTCCGCAAGGGGCGTTCTACTGGCGATCTTCTTGCTCTCTTAACTGACTCTTGGTCATCCTCTCTTAGCCGTTTCAGTGAAACTTTCTCTGTTGCGCTAGACATATCGAAAGCCTTCGATAGAGTCTGGCACCAGTCTTTGCTTTCTAAACTGCCCTCTTTCGGATTTTGTCCCTCTCTCTGTTCCCTTATCTCCAGTTTCCTTTCCGGCCGTTCTATCTCTGCGGTGGTAGACGGTCACTGCTCTTCCCCTAAATCTATCAACAGTGGCGTTCCACAGGGCTCTGTCCTATCACCCACTCTCTTCCTGTTATTCATCAATGATCTTTCCATAACAAACTGTCCTGTCCACTCATACGCCGACGACTCCACTCTGCATTATTCAACTTCTTTCAATAGACGACCCTCTCAGCAGGAAGTACACGACTCCAGACTGGAGGCTGCAGAACGCTTAACCTCAGACCTTGCTATCATTTCCGATTGGGGCAGAAGGAACCTTGTGTTCTTCAATGCCTAAAAAACTCAATTTCTCCACCTATCAACTCGACACAATCTTCCAAACACCTATCCCCTATTCTTCGACAACACTCAGCTGTCACCGTTTTCAACACTAAACATCCTCGGTCTATCCTTAACTCAAAATCTCAACTGGAAACTTCATATCTTTTCTCTTGCTAAATCAGCTTCCTCGAGGTTGGGCGTTCTGTATCGTCTCCGCCAGTTCTTCTCCCCCGTGCAGTTACTATCCATATACAAGGGCCTTGTCCGCCCTCGTATGGAGTATGCATCTCACGTGTGGGGAGGCTCCACTCACACAGCTCTTCTGGACAGAGTGGAGTCTAAAGGGGCTCTCACACATTCCCGGTCCCGGTCCCGATCGTTCCCGATGACTCCCGATAAGCCGATCGGGGCCTGACCGCCGACAAACTAGGCGATAATCCCTGGACCGGCGGCTTACCGCCGGTCTGCCTGCGGTAGACCGGCGACCATATACGATTTTCGATTTCTCCGACCGGCGACTGCAGCAGGTCAGTCGGCGGTAAACCGCCGGCCTACCGGCGGCAGACTGCCGGTCTACCGGCGGCAGACCTGCGGCACATTGACGAGCAAACACTTTCTTTTCATTTTCATATATTTATAATTACCTCATAAACAGCTTCATACCTAAATTCATTCGTATGCATAAAACTCTCTCTCTCTCTCTCTCTCTCTCTCTCTCTCTCTCAGCTTGGTCGGATAAATGGGAGATGCCCCTTAACGTAGACAAGTGCCATGTCCTTCAAGTTGGAACAAAAAATAAGAAGTTCGATTACGAAATACGCGGCGTTAAACTCACAAGTGTTCAATGCGTTAAGGATCTGGGGATTAAAATCGCATCAAACCACAAATTCTCACATCAATGCATCGGTGCAGCAAATAAAGCGAGCAGAATGTTGGGCTTCATTAAAAGAAACTTTTTTATTCAAAAATAAAGATGTAATACTTCCGCTCTACAATAGTTTAGTCAGACCCCACTTGGAATATGCGGTACAGTTTTGGTCTCCCCACCATGCAAAGGACATTGCTAAACTAGAAGGTGTTCAGCGTCGAGCAACAAAAATGATCCCTTCCTTGCGCAACAAATCCTACGAAGAAAGGCTTTCCACCCTTAACATGTTCTCTCTTGAGAAACGTCGCCTCCGAGGAAAACTGATCGAATGTTTTAAAATACTTAATGGTTTCACGAATGTAGACAGATCAAAATTTTTTATGATCGATGACACTTTGCGAACGAGGAACAATGGCACAAAACTCAAATGTAGACAAGTAAATTCAGACTGCACCAAATTTTTCTTCACCAACGTTGTCGTGCGAGAATGGAATAAGCTCCCACCATCAGTGGTCCAGTGTAACACGATTGACTCCTTTAAAAACAAGCTCGACCGTCACTTCCTTAAACTTAATATTAGCTAGATTAGAAAAGCAACGTTTTGGAGCCATCTGATTAATGTAAAATCACTTAGATTTAAGGACAGGCCACCTAGTCTGGACCATGGGGTCTGTGTGGTCTGATTTTCTATGTAAATCTATGTAAATCTCTCTCTCTCTCCTTTCACCCATTTCTCTTCCTCCTTTTTTCATCTCTTTCCATCCTCTCCCTTCCTTCCTCACACTCCTCCATCCCTCCCTCTCTCTTCCTCACTCCCTCCCACCTGTTCCTCCTTCCATTCCTTTTCCTCTCTCTCTCTCTCTCTCTATATATATATATATATATATATATATATATATATATATATATATATATATATATATATATATCTTTTCTCTTTCACCCACTTCTCTTCCTCCTTTATCTCATCACCCTCTCTCTCTTCATCCCTCGCTCCTACCTGTTCCTCCTCGTTTTCCTCCTTCCTCCCTTGCTAATCCCCAGTTCAAACACAGGTGTTCAGTCGCGGCCTACCGCCGGTCTACCGCCGGTCTACCGCCGGTCTGCCGTGGGTGTCGGCGGATGACCGCCGGTCGACCGGCGACATTTTTCGACACCGTCGGTCGACCGGGCGCATCGCCGATATCTTTGAAAATTTTAAAGTTGACCGGCGGTGGTCGGCTGCGTCTACGGTCCTCAGGGTCGACCGGCGGTAGACCGGCGGTCTGCCGCCGACAATCCCCGATCTTACAGCCGGTCGACCGGCGACCGGCTTATCGGGAGCCATCGGGGACGGTCGCGACCGGGACCGGGAATGTGTGAGAGCCCTTTAAGGCTCTTCGTCTCATCAGCTTTCCTCCTCCTACTGATAGTCTTCTACCTCTTAAATTCCGCCGCGATGTTGCCTCTCTTTCTATCTTCTATCGATATTTCCACTCTGACTGCTCTTCTGAACTTGCTAACTGCATGCCTCCCCCCCTCCCGCGGCCCCGCTGCACACGACTTTCTACTCATGCACATCCCTATACTGTCCAAACCCGTTATTCAAGAGTTAACCAGCATCTTCACTCTTTCATTCCTCACGCTGGTAAACTCTGGAACAATCTTCCTTCATCTGTATTTCCTCCTGCTTACGACTTGAACTCTTTCAAAAGGAGGGTATCAGGACACCTCTCCTCCCGAAACTGACCTTTCTTTCGGCCACCTCTTTTGATTTTTTTTTGGGAGCAGCGAGTATCGGGCTTTTTTTAAATATTGTATTCTTTTTTTGTGTGCCCTTCAGCTGTCTCCTTTGTTGTAAAGTATATATATATATATAGAGAGAGAGAGAGAGAGAGAGATTTTTTTTTTTTTTTTATTTTTTTATTTTTTACGTCGTGGCCTATTGCGCCGACAGGCTTCTTCCCGGTGAGGCCTGATGGTCGGCCCAGCCCGTTCTGGAGCAGGCGAGCGTTTTATAGTGGCGCCATCTTGCATTGGCTCATGCTGTCCTCCCGGAGCTCATCTTTAATCCTAGAATCTAGAGTCCGGGTTGATAGGTGGTCTTCTGGACAGCATGTGGGTAGTTTTAAGCCACTCGGCGGCGGCTTAAAAATCCCAGCTTGGTGGCACCGGGCGGGGATTGAACTCGCGTCCTCCTGAACGCGGCGCCGTCACTCTGTCGACTCAGCCACCGCCTTCCCATATATATATATATATATATATATATATATATATATATATATATATATGTATATATATATATATATATATATATATATATATATAAGGAGTCTGCAAAAGACCGGTTGGCCTATACACGGCAGCTCCTGTACACTCAACCCCACCTTACCTCACCATCCATGGCTCTATCTAACCTCTTCTTGAATGTATCTACGGTATTGGCACCCACAACATGGCCCCCAAGCCTGTTCCATTCGTCCACCACTCTATTGGTGAACCAATTCTTGCCTATGTCTTTGTTAAATCTGAATTTGTCTAACTTAAAACCATTGCTACGCATCCTACCCGGCTCTTTTACTATCAAAATCTTGTTGACATCCCCTTTATTAAATCCCTTTATCCATTTATAGACTTCGATCAAGTCTCCTCGCAACCTTCGCCTTTCTAGCGAGTGTAGATTTAACTGCTTCAGCCTGTCTTCATAAGGCAAGTTTCTCACCCCCTGAATCATCTTTGTCATCCTCCTCTGTACAAATTATAACATCTTGATATCCATTCTATTGTAGGGGGACCAAAACTGAACTGCATAATCGAGATGAGGTCTAACTAGTGCTAAGTAAAGTTTGAGGATGACTTCAGCGGTCCTATTGCTTACGCTCCTTGAGATGAAACCAAGTACTCTGTTTGCCCGATTTTTAGCCTGAATGCATTGAGCCCTTGGACGGAGGTCAGCGCTCACTAGGGCTCCTAAGTCTCTCTCACGCCCAGACCTACTTAGAGGAGTGCCATTTAAGGAGTAATTGTGTGAGGGGTTATTCCTACCTACACTCAGAATGCTACACTTCCCGACATTGAATTCCATCTGCGACTTCCCCGCCCAATCATGTAGTCTGTCAAGTTCATCCTGGAGAACGGTAGCATCCCTGTCTGACTGGATTACTCTACCGATCTTGGTATCATCTGCGAACTTGCTGACATCACTACTAATTCCTGTGTCCAAGTCATTGATGTAAATGATAAAGAGCAGAGGACCCAACACCGACCCTTGTGGGACGCCACTCGTAACACTGCCCCATTCAGATTTTTTACCATTGATTTGCACTCTCTGCTTCCTACCACTAAGCCACGCCCTGATCCAGTTCAAAACTTTTCTATCTATGCCGTGAGCCTGTAATTTTAGTAATAGCCGGTGATGAGGAACTTCGTCGAACGCTTTACTGAAATCTAGATACAATATGTCATAGTTTTCATCTCGGTCAACCGCCTCGATTATTTTAGTGTAGAAGGACAACAGGTTAGTTAGGCAAGACCTACCCTTTGTGAATCCATGCTGTGAATCATGAATTAAACTATGCTTTTCTAGATGGTCCCGAATGCTCGCGGCTATTATTGACTCCAACGTCTTTCCTACAACTGATGTTAAGCTAATTGGGCGATAATTTGAGGTGGCTGACTTGTCTCCCTTTTTGAAAATCGGCGTCACATTAGCTACTTTCCATTGATTCGGCACATACCCAGAATTTACCGACATCTTAAAGATATCGGTAAGCAGGCCACTGAGGACCTCCTTGCACTCTTTCAGCACCCTTGGGAATACTTCGTCTGGGCCTGGCGATTTGTTTTTCTTCAACCTACTAATCTCATCCTGGACTAATTGCCTAGTGATGATCACATCCCTCAACTTGTCGTTCCCTTCGCCCTCATATACCTGAACTCTCTCCGGAATGATTGTTAGATTTTCCTGCGTGAAAACTGCGAGGAAATAGTCATTCATCATTTGGCTCATATCTTCTCCATTCTCAACGAGCTCACCTGTGTTAGTTTTCAACGGTCCAATTTTGTCCCTTGTTTTCGTTCTGTACAATTTGAAGAACCCCTTGGGATCGCTCTTGGCCTCGTTGGCTGCACTAATCTCATAATTTCTTTTTGCTAGGCGGGTGTTCCTCTTCACCGACCTGGCTAGCTCAACACACCTACCCCTGAGGTGGGTTTCTCCGTTCTTTATTTTCCTATAAATTCCTCTCTTTAAGCCTATCTCATGCTTGAGTCTGCGGGTCATCCATTTGGGGTCGTTATTTTCCTTCCTACGTGCTTGGTAAGGGATATGCTGTCTCTGACCCTCTGCAATTACTCTAACTAAATTATTGTAGGTCATTTCTACATGATTCCCCTGTCTTTCCGGCTCCAGCCTTGAGATCTGGCCCTCATCCAGCCCTAAGGTTCCCCAATTTACCTCCTCAAGGTGACTTCTGAGCCCCTCATAATCAGCTCTTCTAAAGTCAGGCACCATCACAGGGTTGAGTTCATGGGTCACCGCCCAGTCTAATTTAAACCTAATTTCCTTGTGATCACTGCCACCTAATTCTCCCCCAACATCTAGCTCACTGATCATATTCTCTTTGTTAGTCAGGACTAAGTCTAAAATTTTATTTCCTCTGGTGGGCTCAGTCACTGCCTGCTTGAGAAAATTATCATGTATTACTTTCAGAAAATCCTCAGATTCTGGATCACTCACCACGCCTTCCCAATCTATATTCCTATAGTTAAAATCCCCCATTATGCAGACATTTTTGCTCCTGCTCGCCCTGCCTACCTCTTGCAGTAATATATCAGTGTCCTGCCTGCTAAGGTTGGGTGGCCTGTAAAGAACCCCTAGAATTAGTTTGTCTTTCCCTTTGTGGACGTCCACCCAAACTGATTCTGAGTCGCCATTTGTTTGAACAGAGTTGTTAGCGGTAAGTGTGTCTTTAACATAAAGTGCCCCCCCCCCTCCCCTTCTTCCCTTTCTATCTTTGTGAAACATCTGACAACCATCTATTTCATACTCTGACATGAAGTTTTTGTTTGCAGTATCCACCCATGTTTCCGTGATAGCTATAATGTCGAATTTCTCGACACATGATTTCCCCCTCAGTAGATCTATCTTGTTCCTGAGACTCCTACTGCTGGTGTAATAAGCCGTTAGCCCATCCTTTCTTACCTCCTTTCGATTACTCCTGCGACCCCTAGTCCCAGTCTGCGATACATAGCCACTGATGATAGGCCCTCCCCCCTCGCCTACTCTAAAAAATCCTGTTGGGTGCTAAGTGATCGCTTGAGGGAGTCTGCGAGAACCTCCACCTCCTGGAGTGACAGGTGCACCACATCCTTGGCATACAAGGTGCCTTTATCGTAGAAGAGGTCCCAATTTATCCAGGAAAAGCCAACCATTTTGCTTACAGTGGGCCGCCAGCCTACTGTTTACCGCTAAGGCTCTGGAAAGCCATCCCTCACCCACCCCTCTCCTTGGCAACACACCACAGACGGCCGGCACCCCCCCGAAGTCTCTCACTTTGGCGAACGATTCCCTGAAGCGCCGAAATATCTCTTCGCTACCCACTCTACCAATGTCATTACCCCCGAAACTGCAGAAGACGATTGGCTGTGTCCCCTCCCCTGCTAAAATTTCCTCCATTCTGTCAGAGACGTGCTGGATGCCCGCCCCGGGAAAGCACTATTTTCCTTATCTCTTGAACAAAAGTACCTGTCAATGAACCTGACTTGAGAGTCCCCAACCACCAGGACTCTCATATATATATATATATATATATATATATAGAGAGAGAGAGAGAGAGAGAGAGAGAGAGAGAGAGATATATATATATATATATATATATATATATATATATATATATATATATATATATATATATATATATATATATATATATATATATATATATATATATATATATATATATATATATATATATATATATATATATATATATATATATATATATATATATATATATATATATATATATATATATATATATATATATATATATATATATATATATATATATATATATATATATATATATATATATATATATATATATATATATATATATATATATATATATATATATATATATATATATATATATATATATATATATATATATATATATATATATATAATTACTAGTCGTTTCGTACCTCTGGTCGTTTCGTACCCTACTGTTTCGTACCGCTTCCTGGTCGTTTCGTACCATTCCCTGGTCATTTCGTACCGTCCTTCCGGTCATTTCGTACCATTGCATTAAACTTTATAGTTTCAAACTGAACCTTCAAAGTGAACCCACTACTGTCCATTTGCTACAGTTTCTGGTTTTGTTACATATCTGATTTGGACCTGTTTCATTAGTAGGAGTCATTAATAGGCAATATAAGGGTAAAAATACAATAAAAAACTTTATTGACTGATAGTGGCAGTGGTAGTAATTAATTGATACAATAGATGGTAACAGGGTAACAGTTATAAAGTATCCAAATGATTAACCTCTCAATCTTCACAATGATCCATTAATGTACTGCACTGTTGTGTATGCAGAAGTAGGGATGTCACCATTGGCGTAGCCTTTATATAGGGCTTGTAATCGCTCTTGTTTACACATTGCAGTCTTCCTGCGACACCTCTGTAGCTTGCCCTGTGCTCACCAGTTTCATTTGAAGTGGCAGAAGAGCTGCTTCATCACGTAATGTGCTTATTAGCAGGTACAGGTTTATGTTGTTGTGCGGATTGGCATTGTGCAGGCGACTATGCCAACCTTCTACATCATTGTTTGCTCAAACAGAGCGTTCATAGGTTGTCCATGAAGATGTTGGGTGATTCTTATTATTGATCCATGTTTTCTTCATGTAGTACAGCAGTTTCCCAAGACTGCCTTTATTGTCATGAACTGGACACCGAGTCTTTATTTCGGCGAACGCAGCCTTTATATGGTTTGCTGGGAGATTCGGAAGAGCCATCATTTGTCTCATGTAGTCCCTCACGTGTCCTTGATCCATGTACGCAGTTGTAAGGTCCAGAGATTTGACTTCCCTATATACAGCTTGGGTCCAATGAAACCAACACCCGAAAATCCTTACTTCCGGGAAGCAGCACTTCACTGCCGACCATAAAGATTTCTCAAATCTACCACAACCTCAAGCATGGCGGGATGTCGAGGAAGGTGATCCAGTAATGAGCTGAAGATGGCTTTGTAATCAGCCTTCTTCCGTCATGACATTATGATGCAACAAAGTGGCACTTGCATTATGTTTTCGCCACTCCTTATGAACGTATGTAAGGACAGCACTTGTACAAAGGGTTCCTTTACCACTTTGAAGGTCCCGTCGACGTACCTTACTGTTATGCCGGACGTGTTACTTGGGTTCCGTGTCGCCGTCAGGAGACTCCGTGGGAGGGAGATATGTAAACACTTCGCACAGCTTCTGTAGTTTAATATTCTTCCTTAGTAGTACACTTCACTTTGACGCTTCACTTACCACTAGCTTACTATGACTGGGACTGGCCCTCTCTCGCCCTCTTCTCCTATATATATCCAGAACAGTACAGTCTAGAATGTTACAGTATATTTTAGATCATACAAGAACATGTAGCAAAAATATATGCGAGTTGGCAACACTTCCCGCCTGGCGTCTGGCCGCGCCCCGCGGGGCGCGGACGGCTCGCCTTGTTCCCCGCCCCCCTGCTCGTTCCTCCCGGAGCCTTCTAGAGGCCTATGGTCGCCGGGGGAAGCTTCCAGCACAACATTACTTTAGCTTTCGATAGATATTTCAACTGTAGAGGCGTCGCCAAAATCAGTGCTCTTTGTGGATCATATCTCAAGTCTGCTACCAAGGAGTCTTCGGCAACATGAGCCATGTTGAGCTGAAACGAAAATCAGAATTTGTAAATACATAATTATTAATGAGCAGGTGACCAAGATGTTAGTCTACAAAACTACTCACCTCAAAATCTACTGTGGATGGATGCTTTGGTCTCAGTTTTTCCCTAGCACGATTGGCCACTTGCTGAAGCTGGTCTACGTTTGGCACTATGGCTGCTGTATCCGCCTGCAGACTCTGTTGCGCATCCTGGACCAGTTTACCACTGGGTTTGAATAATTTTTTTGTCGCTGCCGACTTGACCTGTAAAAGTAAGCATCTGTCAGTAATATTTTTTGTAATAACCACGATGGGATGCTGTCTTCGTCTTAGCGCCCAGTCGTTGTTGGGTCACATTATACTTACCAATGCTCTACTCTTCCTCTAAAGCAGCGCCCCGGGATCGCCTGCATGGTTATGCGTCTGTCCTCTTCGGTACTCGCCTTCTCTTTCGATCACTGGCGTGGCAGAGATTTGTTTTACTTCTAATAGTGCACCACCAGGTTGTACTAGATTTTGAGTGACGTTTCTTGGTGTACGTGAAGCCTCTGGTATCCACCAGGAGGTCACCTCCCCTTTTGGTGCCGCCTTGCACCAATTCGTACCTAATTGGCTCATCTTCCATAATACTGTCAGGAATTATTCCTTCCGTCACACACACTTCCATAGCAGTGCGGCGCGTACTCTGGATGGGTTCATCTACGTTAAACTCTTTGGTGTCGACTTCTGTTGACTCGGCTTATTGTGTTCCTGGGTTAACTGATTGCGTTTGTTCGGGAGACTGCGGGTCAGTACTTTCAACCCGCGCTGACTCCTGTAAGAAATAATCCAAAACTCTCCCAATTATCAAACTTGAGAATATATTATATCATGTACTTTGAAAGATTATTGGCTTACCAGCAACCAAGTGGACGGCAAAACGTACCTCGGCTAATCTGTCGCTGATGGGAACGTTTATTATGGACTCTTTGGTCTGTGTCGATTTCTGAATTGCATCGCTGGTCACACTAGTCAGCTCATTTGATACAACCTGAAAACATTAAATAATTAATGTTAAGTATTCTGGCGCAAACTTAGAAATACACTGGTATATAGTACAAATAAATATCAAACTACTTTTTCAAAGTTGTAGTATAACCAAAGCTGTCGATAAATTGAAAGAATCGCTCACCTGATTGAAGGCTGACTTGTAGTGGTCTGCATAAATAATGAGTTCCAGAGCACACCGGACTCGGAGTTCCATTGCCAACGATTCATCTCCCGTGATCGCGATGGATGCAGCGTTAAATAACAGTTGCCGTCGCCCGTAGTTGCTATTGGTGTTCGGTCGCCGCAGAATCCAGCGCATTTATTTAGCAAGTTGAGCGTTCGTTCGTCCGACTTCAATCCCGGGGAACGGTGGAAGGGTGGCGGGTTGAATGAGGGCAACCTCGCAGTTTCTTCCTCAAGGGCGGCGAAACCGTCAGCAGATGCAGCGGAGAGTCGATGCAGTGCACCCTCAAAGTCGTATGCGGCGGGTTCAGGAGTGGTACGTTTTCGTCCACTTGCCATCACGAAAGCAAGATGACGATGCACAACTTATGCGATGACCGAGAAGTAGAAGACAAACGATGAGGAGACAGCGGCGATATAAGCGTCAGGAACAGTTTGCGTTTCGGAATGCAACTGACCCTACTCTCCAATTTCTACCTTATCAACTTGGCAGTCCCATTTTCGGATTGTCAACACCCAATATGTGATATTTCGAATCGAATTGAATCAATTCATGGAGAATCATCCCAATTCATGATTTGTGTTGATTTGCCAATTCTCCAATCGAATCGAATAAATTCATGGAGAATCACGGTCCCTACCTTCTTCAGCGGTATATGAAAATATAACCATAGCTGTTGATTCTGACAATTTGATTCAGTCAGTGTGTTTCGTATCAGATATAAGTCGATTCGTATATATATATACATATATATATATATATATATATATATATATATATATATATATATATATATATATATATATATATATATATATATATATATATATATATATATATATATATATATATATATATATATATATATATATATATATATATATATATATATATATATATATATATATATATATATATATATATATATATATATATATATATATATATATATATATATATATATATATATATATATATATATATATATATATATATATATATATATATATATATATATATATATATATGTGTGTGTGTGTGTGTGTGTGTGTGTGTGTATATATATATATATATATATATATATATATATATATATATATATATATATATATATATATATATATATAAGAAAAAAATAAAACAGTGAAAACTATAAATATCAAGAATTACAGAATTATGGCTTTCTACTTCCTTCTCACACTCAATATCTGAATATACATCAACCAGGTCAACTTTTTTTAAATTGTTGCAACACATGTATCATTCAAATTGATAAAGAATTAATAAGAATAATGAGAAAACAACTGCCCAAATCATCACGAATCTATAAAATGTAAATGGCTGTTTACACTTCACTTCCAGCAAGAGAGCTAGGTATTCATGTTCTATGGCAATACCTTTGCTATGCATCTCTGCTTCATCATTATAATGCACAATACACTACTTGCCATATTTATGAAGTGAGAGCTTATGACACACCTTGAAAATATTACATAGGAGGTGCAAAAAAAAAAAAATCTGACACATTGAAAAGTACAGCTTTGAGAGCATGTTTGTCTCGTGTTGGCCAAGGCAACAACGTTTTGCACATTGACACAAGATCTCGTGGCACTCAATCCCATAATGTTTTACAATTAATGTGATGGCTGGACTACCCCACGATCTGAATCATCACCGCTCTCCCCTGCTTGTGGTGAATAGCGAGGCTGAGTATGACGGTAGAAATTGGATGTTCAGTGGAAAGAAGATACAAAGAACCAAGAAGTATAGATACCTGGGAATGATGTGGGATTACAGTGGATGTTAAAGAACAAAGGATGAAAGAATTGGAAGACTGGGAGTATGACAAGGTGCAGAGGAAACTGGCAGAAAGTAGGAAGAGGTGTTTGGAAGGAATAGAAGCAGTCCCAAGTATAATGTATGGGCTGGAAACAATGCCATGGAGGCCTAATGATTTAGGTAAACTGGAGGTAGTGGAAAATAATATAGGAAGAACAGGTCTGGGTGAAAAAAAGGATGCAGCTGTGGAGGCAATCAGGGGAGACATTGGCTAGAGTACATTTGATGAGAGTTATGAAAGGTGTGTTGAGGTACAAAGTGAAGCTGGGAAAGAAGGATGGTTGCAGGTGGAGACGTAAAGTGTATGATTGTAATGGGAAAAAAAAGTAGGTGGTTTGAAATGGCAGTTGAAATAAAAGACTAGGTAAGCTTGAGGTGTTCAGAGGGCCAAAGACAGGGGCTGGAACATATGTAGGTGGAACAATGAGATAGAGAGATATGCAGATGCAGGAGAAAAAGGATTGTTTGAGTGGCATGCAAATAGTATGTTGGGGAAAAGTACACTTGACTGATACGAAAGGCAAGTTAAGCTGAAGAGTGAATGGTTTTGTGATTGAAATTATGGGAGTGAACTGCTACTCAAGGCAAGTCATTGGAGGTGTGTGCCTGTGTATATAGGTGGAGGAATCAGGGACGTAAGATATATAAGATGTGTGATGACAGGGTGGAGGAGATGACGCAGCAGTTGGTATCGTACTACAAGAAGAGAGAGAGAGAGAGAGAGAGAGAGAGAGAGAGAGAGAGAGAGAGAGAGAGAGAGAGAGAGAGAGAGAGAGAGAGAGAGAGAGAGAGAGAGAGAGAGAGAGAGAGAGAGAGAGAGAGAGAGAGAGAAGGGAAAGCTTAGATGTAGTCATATGTGAGAGAGGAAAGGCTAACTGGGATTACTTGCAGCTGTTCTGGAGTGAGTCTTGGCTGCCTTGTATAGCTACAGGAGCTGCCTTGTATAGGCCAACCGGCCTCTTGCAGACTCCTTACGTTCTTATGTTCTTTTATATATATATATATATATATATATATATATATATATATATATATATATATATATATATATATATATATATATATATATATATATATATATATATATATATATATATATATATATATATATATATATATATATATTTATTTATTTATTTATTTATTTATTTATTTATTTATTTTTATTTTTATTTTTTTTACAGCAGAGGAGTCAGTTCAAGGGCATAAAAAAAAGGTGACAAATGTTAAAAAGAAAAAAAAAAGCCCGCTACTCACTGCTCCTAAAAAGAGTTAGAGGAGTGGCCGAAAGATAGGTCAATTTCGGGAGGAGAGGTGTCCTGATACCCTCCTCTTGAAAGAATTCAAGTCGTAGGCAGAAGGAAATACAGATGAAGGAAGATTGTTCCAGAGTTTACCAGCGTGAGGGATGAAAGAGTGAAGATGCTGGTTAACTCTTGCGTAAGGGATTTGCACAGTAAAGGGATGAGCTTGAGTAGAAAGTCGTGTGTGGCGAGGCCGCGGGAGGGGGGGAGGCATGCAATTAGCAAGTTCAGAAGAGCAGTCAGCATGAAAATATCGATAGAAGATAGAAAGAGAGGCAACATGGCGGCGAAATTTAAGAGGTAGAAAACTATCAGTAAGAGGAAGAGAGCTGATGAGACAGAGCCTTAGACTCCACTCTGTCCAAGAGAGCTGTGTGAGTGGAGCCCCCCCCACACGTGAGATGAGATGCATACTCCATACGAGGGCGGACAAGGCCCCTGTAAATGGATAGCAACTGTGCAGGGGAGAAGAACTGGCGGAGACGGTACAGAACGCCCAGCCTCGAGGAAGCTGATTTAGTAAGAAATATGAAGTTTCCAGTTGAGATTTTGAGTTAAGGATAGACCGAGGATGTTTAGTGTTGAGGAAGGTGATAGCTGAGTGTTGTCAAAGAATAGGGGATAGTTGTTTGGAAGATTGTGTCGAGTGGATAGGTGGGGAGACTGTGTTTTTGAGGCGTTGAAGGACACCAAGTTCTTCTTGCCCCAATCGGAAATAATAGTAAGGTCTGAGGCTAAGCGTTCTGCCGCCTCCAGCCTGGAATCATTTAGTTCCTGTTGGGTGGGTCTTCTATTAAAAGAAGTTGAGTAATGCAGAGTAGAGTCATCGGCGTAAGAATTGATAGGACAGTTTGTTTTGGAAAGAAGATCATCAATGAACAACAGAAAGTGAGTGGGAGATAGGACAAAACCCTGCGGAACACCACTATTAATAGGTTTAGGGGAAGAACTGTGACCATCTACCACAGAAAATATAGAACGGTCAAAGAGGAAACTGGAGATAAAGGTACAAAGAGAAGGATAGAAACCGTAGGAGAGTAGTTTGGAAAGCAAAGATTTGTGCCAGACCCTATCAAAGGCTTTTAATATGTGCAGTGCAATAGCAAAGGTTTCACCGAAACGACTAAGAGAGGATGACCAAGAATCAGTTAGAAAGGCAAGGAGATCACCAGTAGAACGCCCCTTGCGGAACCCATACTGGCGATCAGATAGAAGGTCAGAAGTGGATAGGTGCTTTTGAATCTTCCGGTTAAGGATTGATTCAAAAGCTTTGGATAGACAAGAAAGCAAAGCGGTAGGACGGTAGTTTGAGGGATTGGAACGGTCACCCTTCTTAGGCACAGGCTGTATGAAGGCATACTTCCAGCAGGAAGGAAAGGTAGATGTTGACAGGCAGAGGCGAAAGAGTTTGACCAGGCACGGTGTCAGCACGGAAGTGCAGTTTTTAAGGACAATAGGCGGCACTCCATCAGCTCCATAAGTCTTCTGAGGATTGAGGCCAGAGAGGGCATAGAAAACATCATTTTTAAGAATCTTAATAACAGGCATAGAGGAGTCAGAGGGGGGATGAGTAGGAGGAATATCCCCAGAATCGTCCAGAGTGGAGTTTTTAGAGAAAGTCTGTGAGAAGAATTTAGCCTTATAGATAAATGAGACGGCAGTGCTGCCGTCAGGGTTAAGGAGAGGAGGGAAAGAGGAAGAAGTGAGGTTGGAGATGTTTTTGACTAGATGCCAGAAGTCACGGGAAGAATTAGAAAAAGCAAGGTTTGGGCATTTTCTATCAATGAAGAAGTTTATGATAAGTCGGAGAATAGATTTGGCACGATTCCGGGCAGAAATGTAAACTTCATGGTTAGCGGGAGTTCGAAGGCTCTGGTATCTTTTGTGAGCTGCCTCTCTATCTTTGACAGCACGAGAACAACCGTGATTAAACCAAGGCTTTTTAGCATGAGGATTAGAGAAAGTACGTGGAATGTATGCCTCCATTCCGGAGACAATCACCTCTGTGATGCGCTGGACACACACAGAGGGGTCTCTATCCTGGAAGCAGTAATCATTCCACGGGAAATCGGAAAAGTACATCCTCACGTCGTCCCACCGAGCTGAAGCAAAATGCCAGAAGCATCGCCTCTTCGGTGGGTCCAGAGGGTTTACAGGAGCGATAGAACAGGATACAGAAATAAGGTTGTGATCGGAGGAGCCCAACGGTGAGAACAGTTTGACACAGTAAGCAGAAGGGTTAGAGGTAAGGAAGAGATCTAGTATGTTGGGCCGGTCTCCAAGACGGTCGGGAATACGTGTAAGGTGCTGAACCAACTGCTCTAGGTCATTGAGGAGAGCAAAGTTGTAAGCTTGTTCACCAGGCTGGTCAGTGAAAAAGAATGAAAGCCAAAGCTGGTGGTGAACATTGAAATCTCCCAAGATGGAGATTTCAGCGAAGGGAGAGTGTGTCAAAATGTGCTCCACTTTAGAGCTCAAGTAGTCAAAGAATTTTACATAGTTAGTAGAGTTAGATGAGAGATAAACAGCACAGATGTATGTTGTAGTAGAATGACAATGAAGTCTAAGCCAGATGGTGGAACATTCTGAGGAGTCAAGGTCGTGGGCACGAGAGCAAGTGATGTCGTTGCGCACGTAGACCCAACATCCAGCTTTGGATTGAAATTTAGGATAGAGATAGTAGGAGGGAACAAAGTAGAGATTGCTGTCAGTAGGCTCAGAAACCTGTGTTTCGGTGAGGAAGAGAAGGTGAGGTTTTGAGGAGGAGAGATGGTGTTCCACAATAAAAATTAGAACGAAGACCACGAATGTTGCAGAAAT
Source organism: Eriocheir sinensis (assembly GCF_024679095.1). NCBI lineage: Eukaryota > Metazoa > Arthropoda > Malacostraca > Decapoda > Varunidae > Eriocheir > Eriocheir sinensis. Next base: position 5,608,934 of record NC_066534.1, on the reverse strand, counting down.
TGAGAAGAAAAAGGCTCGAGGAGTTATCAAGATACCTCTCAGGTGCATGGTTATTGAACGCCATTTTGAATTTAGACTTTTGGGAAAAGGTGTGTGTGTTGTGTGAATGTAGTGTGGTGTGGATTGAAGAGGATCTGTCTTTATATATATATATATATATATATATATATATATATATATATATATATATATATATATATATATATATATATATATATATATATATATATAGAACTTTGCTCTCCTCAACGATCTACAGCAGTTGGTTCACCTCCCTACACGTATCCCCAACCGTTTTGGAGACAGGTCCAACATACTAGACCTCTTCCTTACCTCTAACCCTTTTGCTTACTCTGTCAAACTGTTCTCTCCGTTGGGCTCCTCCGATCACAACCTTGTTTCTATCCTGTCCTATCACTCCTGTACATCCTCTGGACCCACCGAAGAGGCGATGCTTCTGGCATTTTGCTTCTGCTCGGTGAGACGACCGGAGGATATACTTCTCCGATTTCCCGTGGAATGATTACTGCTTCCAAGAGGGAGACCCCTCTGTGTGTGCCCAGCTCATCACAGAGGTGATTGTCTCTGGAATGGAGGCATACATTCCACGTTCTTTCTCTACTCCTCATGCTAAAAAGCCTTGGTTTAATCATGCTTGTTCTCGCGCTATTAAGGATAGAGAAGCACCTCACAAAAGGTTCCAGAGCCTTCGCACTCCTGCTAACCATCATCTTTATATTTCTGCCCGGGGTCATGCCAAATCTATTCTCCGACTTACCAAAAACTCCTTCACTAATAGAAAATGCCAAAACCTTGCTTTCTCTAATTCTTCCCGTGACTTCTGGCATCTAGTAAAAAAATATATCCTCCAATTTCACTTCTTCCTCTTTCCCTCCTCTCCTTAACCCTGACGGCAGCACTGCAGTCTCATCTGTCTCTAAGGCTGAACTCTTCGCTCAAACTTTCTGTAAGAACTCCACCCTGGACGATTCTGGGCATATTCCTCCTACTCATCCCCCCTCTGACTTCTTTATGCCTATTATTAAGATTCTTCCTAATGATGTTTTCTATGCTCTCTCTGGCCTCAACTCTAAGAAGGCTTATGGACCTGATGGAGTGCCTCCTATTGTCCTTAAAAACTGTGCTTCCGTGCTGACACCCTGCCTGGTCAAACTCTTTCGCCTCTGCCTATCAACATCTACCTTTCCTTCTTGCTGGAAGTACGCCTTCGTACAGCCTGTGCCTAAGAATGGTGACCGTTCCAATCCCACAAGCTACCGCTCTATAACTTTACTTTCCTCTCTATATAAAGCTTTTGAATCAATCCTTAACCGGAAGATTCAAAATGACCTTTCCACATCTAACCTTCTCTCTGATCGTCAGTATGGGTTCCTTTAGGGGCGTTCTACAGGCGATCTTCTTTTAACTGACTCATGGTCATCCTCTCTTTCGGTGAAACTTTCTCAGTTGCGCTAGACATATCGAAAGCCTCCGATAGAGTCTGGCACAAGTCTTTTGCTTTCTAAACTGCCCTCTTTCGGATTCTATCCCTCTCTCTGTTCCTTCATCTCTAGTTTCCTTTCCGGCCGTTCTATCTCTGTGGTGGTAGATGGTCACTGTTCTTCCCCTAAACCTATCAACAGTGGTGTTCCACAGGGCTCTGTCCTATCACCCACTCTCTTCCTGTTATTCATTAATGACCTTCTTTCCATACCAAACTGTCCTGTTCACTCATACGCCGACGACTCCACTCTGCATTATTCAACTTCTTTCAATAGAAGACCATCACAACAGGTAGTACATGACTCCAGACAGGAGGCTGCAGGACGCTTAACCTCAGACCTTGCTGTCATTTCCGATTGGGGTAGAAGGAACCTTGTGTCCTTCAATGCCTCAAAAACTCAATTTCTACACCTATCAACTCGACACAATCTTCCAAACACCTATCCCTTATTCTTCGACAACACTCAGCTGTCACCCTCTTCAACACTAAATTTCTTCGGTCAATCCTTAACTCAAAATCTTAACTGGAAACTTCACATCTCCTCTCTCACTAAATCAGCTTCCTCGAGGTTGGGCGTTCTGTATCGTCTCCGCCAGTTCTTCTCCCCCGCACAGTTGCTATCCATATACAGGGGCCTTGTCCGACCTCGTATGGAGTATGCATCTCACGTGTGGGGGGGCTCCACTCACACAGCTCTTCTGGAGACTGGAGTCTAATGCTCTTCGTCTCATCAGCTCTCCTCCTCTTACTGATAGTCTTCTACCTCTTAAATTCCGTCGCGATGTTGCCTCTCTTTCTGTCTTCTATCGATATTTTCACGCTGACTGCTCTTCTGAACTTGCTAACTCCATGCCTCCCCCCCTCCTGCGGCCTCGCCTCACACGACTTTCTGATCAAGCTCATCCCAATACTGTCCAAACCATTTATGCAAGAGTTAACCAGCATCTTCACTCTTTCATCCCTCACGCTGGTAAACTCTGGAACGATCTTCCCTCATCTATAGTTCCTCCTGCCTACGACTTGAACTCTTTCAAGAGGAGGGTATCAGGACACCTCTCCTCTCGAAATTGATTTCTCTTTTTGGCAACTCTACTCTATTTAGGAGCAGTAGTAGCGGGCTTTTTTTTCATTATTTTTTTTTTTAACGCCCTGGCACTGTCTCTTCTCCTGTAAAAAAAAATATATATATATATATATATATATATATATATATATATATATATATATATATATATATATATATATATATATATATATATTTAATGTAATACTAAATACATAATAGCTGTTACTGAAATATACCACTCAAGGGCTGGATTTGGCTTACGAGCCGCCAGTTCAATAGTCTTGTTAGACTGCTACTATGATTACTCTGCCCGAAAATTCTTTGTCACCCCAAATCTGGGGAAGCTGCAGCCTCCCCAACCCCCCAGCTCGTACACCTGTGTGTGTGTGTGTGTGTGTGTGTGTGTGTGTGTGTGTGTGTATTCCTATATAGTTGTGTTTACCAAGTATACTGTAATCAAAGTACATTCCTGGATTGTTTCGGGAACAAAACTCCAAAAAGTTTGTAACGTCCTTGCCTTTGTAGTCTCTTTTCTATGACTTGATGTCCCCTACACTTAAGTTATTGTTGTTCAAATAGGTGGCTTGTTTTAATACTGGTTTGGCCCTGATGTGTACGAAAATATATATTTACTGTCTCTTTAATAAATGTGAAATAAGCTACATGATTTCATATATTTTCTTTTGCCTTTTATTCTTGGAATCCTGGCCTTGGCAGTCGGGGTGCAGCCCACCCAGCTGGTCATCCTTCCATTCGGGATGGTCGATAAATGGGTACCTATAGAAACCTGGGGAAGGTAAGCTGTGGTAACCCGGATGTCACACTGTCACTGTGTGGGTAAGCTGTGGTAACCCGGATGTCACACTGTCACTGTGTCGGTAAGCTGTGGTAACCCGGATGTCACACTGTCACTGTGTCGGGTTAAGGGTTCCCTCCTACCACAGGCTCAAAAAGGACCAATGGGATGGAGATGAGCTTTAGCGGATTCTCCACACTTTACTACAACTCCTATTCTTCTTTACCTTTTAATCATGCCATGATCTTTCTTTTCTTTCAGTATCTCAAGTCAGAAACATGGAAACATGAAGATCCAGGCAACAGAAAGTCTATTGGCTCAATACGAGGTCCCCGCTTCGGTAATTTAATCTGTTCGACAGCCACCTTTGCTAAAAAAATAAAAATAAATAGTCCCCCTACTGCCGTAAACATCATCTTTGAGTCGCTTTTCTCTCATCTGTCTTCCAGCCTTGTGGACTTCAAAACATCCAGTCTCTTCATAAGACAGCTGTCCTAGGTTTTGCGCCGATATAGTTGCGGTTCCTTATTTCCATTCAAGCATATTTACGTGTTTATAGTCCATATGGTGACTATACTTATAGTCTGGCTCAGCCAAACGTGCGGTTGAGTGGGGCGGGGTTCAGCGTAGGGGGAGCCCCTCGTACAACTTTGCCACATGTCTCCTAGCCCGCGATGTTCTAATTAAGTAACACCATGGCAAATATAATCAGCAAATATGCATACACATTTAATCTTAGTATTATAACGTATGAAAGAACAGTTAATTTATTATGGATAAGATATTTATAAGCATATAAAGAAACGTGGCATACATATTTTACAGTGTTGCTAAAAAATGCTATACTTATTATTGAGTTTCCTTTTCGTTTTGGGATGTATGAGTAGTTTCACAATTATATTTAGATTATATCGTGAAAATAAGCTGACATAAGTAAGAAAAAAAATACATTCAAATTATCGAGAGAGAGAGAGAGAGAGAGAGAGAGAGAGAGAGAGAGAGAGAGAGAGAGAGAGAGAGAGAGAGAGAGAGAGAGAAGCAACCAACGTGGGGTTAAAAACGTGACAACGCTGTACTCCCGGTTATTCCTCACATGGCACCTTACAGCCGCACTTTAAGGTGAGTCTTACTATAGATGACAACTGCATACTCAGTCCTTGATCTTATCATTGACACTCACTTCCCTTAGCATTTCCTTATTCATCTAATTAAAAGCCACTTCTTTTTGTGAGTAGTGCATAGGGTGTGCTTTCTCTGGACCCTGAGTGAGCCCAGTTCATACGAAACCAACGGCTTCACACACCTCACTCTCACCCGGTTTCTTGATGCCTAATAAATAAATGTGCTGTATGTGGCTGCACTTCCAATTATAAACACAAACGCAGGATTATGATTTTTTTGTTAAATAAGAATGGTATACTTGGAGTTATTAAAGAAATAATAAAATGACTGAAAAGGTAGTATACAGTGGACAAAATAAAAAAAATACAAGTCACCCATCAATTAGAGGGGTTCCATACCGCTAAAATTACCAGTGATCGCTAGCTACTTTAACTAAAACGGAGTCAAGGCCTGTTGAAGGGATGAGGACTCGCACACTCTAAAATCTCTCACGTGATGAATCATGATGCCTATATTCTACAAGACATTGATCCCAAGTGTTTATGCTAACATTTTTCATGTGAAGTGTTGAGAAACACTCTATCATTCAGTTATTATAAGCTAATTACTCGCAACTAAGCTTACACCATTCTCGCATTTTTTTTTTTCTAATCTCCTACCGCTTGTATAGTTTGAACCATTTTTGCAGTAGATTCCACGGAGACTAATATGATCAGTCTGGCAAGTACCGAACATAATCTAGTCAGTACTACTCGTGGTAAAGAGATATTTAAAAGGCCGAAACCCGCATGATGCCGAAAGGAGAGGTTGAGGGGCCGAAATAAACCTCACCAAGGCTTACCAATACAAACGGCTGTAACCACAGAGTTATATATAACTCTGTGGCTGTAACTATAGGACACTGCATGAGGAGAAAGAAACAGTGGAACACCTAATTGTAGAATGTAGCACCTACGAGAGGCAGAGAGGGCAGTTAGTAGCAGAATTAGTGATGGTGGTAGGTAGGGAGAGCCGATCAAAAGCGATACAGGTCAAAAGAAGGTTTGTTTTGGTTTGAAATCCCAAGTCGTATAAATTTTCCTCCAAGGTATGAATACATATGAATAAGTAAAGTCTGTGTTCGTGATTTATTAATTGCTTTAATGTATCAAGTGCCTAAAACTGATAGTACAAAAGTTTTTTGCAGACCATAAAACAACGAACAACAGGTCGTAAATTCTACAGCGGTGCAACCGAAGGTTCGTAATTTCATTTACCATAATACCGCTACTGAGTCAAAGATTATTGAAGAAAACTGTTTTTAATATTCATAACTTTGTTTTGAATTACATTGGAATAAACAAAACTTTTTTTTTTTATAGTAGACCCACTTTTCTGTACCATGTTATGCTTTCCAGATAGGCATCTTTTTCCGAGGAATGGAACTCTTCTAATACTCCGTTTTCTGTCCTCGGACCATGGAGGTAGAATTTGTGGAGTCGATATCAGCCCTAAAAACTGAATCCGCCGAACTGCCATTTTTTAGGGCCGCAATTAAAATATATAATATAAGGTTGTGAACACCTGCTAGGTGTCAGGTGTTGTCAGGTCAGGCAGCCCCTTAATGGGCTCGGCCAGGCTGCCTGATGTTGTCAGGTTAAGTAATTATGAAATAGATCTACCGCAACAATAAATGTAGGGTAAGGTGGGGTACGTTGCCCCCCTTAAGAGAGATTGGCTGTTGTAGCCACATTTTTTGCAATAGAATTTTGAAAAAAAGTTCTGTTGAAAGCTTAGGCTAAGACCTATCTATGAAATACATTATATCCACTCATTATGATTTTGACGTTATTATAATGACAATTTTAAAAAATAATAAAGGGGGCTTCTTACCCCGCATGTGGGGTAAGAAGCCCACTGGGTAGGCCTTTTACCCCACTCTGGCTTACAATAACAAAACTCACAGAAACATAAGGAAAAAAAATTCACATTATAAAAATATAAAATGTATTCCCTTTTTGAAAACTATACCCTATAAATCTCTCTTGATGTGAAATATAGGAACACAGTCAAATTTGTGTCTCCTAATGAATAGAATGTAAAACTAAGCAATTAATTAATTTTCTAAAAGGTATCCCCTTCTTTTAGACTAGTAATATTAGACTAGCTTCCCTTTCTTCTGAATTTTTGTAACAAAAGGAACATCTACTTTCATGAAAAATATATGGAACTAAATATTCAATTAATATGATAAAATATGTCCTTTCTGTTGAATATTGATATCTGAAACAGTTAAAAACACCAAGTTCCTTATAGTCTCAAACTCAAAAGTGTTCACTTATGGATGCCTTTCAAAAACTTAAACATGCAGAATGCACAACTGGAGTAGGCCAAGATCTGTATGTATGTCAAAACTGCGAGTCTGATTAGGCATTACAGTATTGCTATTTTTTTTATTTATAGCAATAATGTAATGCCTAATCAGACTCGCAGTTTTGACTTACATACAGATCTAGGCCTACTCCAGTTGTGCATTCTGCATGTGACCAATTTCTACAACCCCAACATTGGACCCATTTTTCTGAAGGTCTGCTATTAGCAAATGGTTCCCCACACACCAAACAAGGCCATTCATCCTCATCAGACGAAGCTGGAGAAGGAATTTTTTTTCTTTGTTACTGATAATGGATGAGTTGCTGATAATAAATGAGAGCTCTGAGATAATTACACAAGATAACCCCACATGTGGGTAAAAGGCCTCCCTGTGGGCAACTTACCCCAAAGGCACAGGGGGCCTCTTACCCTGGCAACTCATATATACACAAAATGTCAAAATCTTTCCTACAAGTAAGTAGGCAGAGTATAATCACATGCAATATGGTCTAGACATCTTAGAGCAAGTATCCAAAGCCGTCAGGCTAACTCTACAGTTCTTTCTCGTTAATTAGGTATCATTAAAATCACTGAAAACTTACAAGAAATTAGTCAAAAAGAAGAAATGTCCCCTTGTGGCCAGAGCAACTGTCCCTTGTTTACTCCAATTGTTCCTGTGAGCACAGAGAGTTGGCGTTGCCTATTTGATCATGTGACTGGATGAGAAAAGAAAGAAAGAAAGACAAAACCATGGGGGCGCCTTTCACCCCAGGGGGGATTCTTACCCCACCTTACCCTCTAGTTCTCAAAAATACCACCATCATAATGAATGAGATGAGGTCTGGAGTTAACAACTATAACTATAGGTAGTGGACGTGAGCTCTCCGGGTATCCCTCATCTTGCGGCCCTAAAAATGAGTTCGGCTGCTTCACTTCAATGAATGGGATTAGCGGGCCTCGACTCCAATTCTACCTCCATGCTTCGGACTCACCGAGGCAATATGATGTCACCTCTTTGCCATGTCTCTCCTGCGCCTGAGCAGACTTGTATGATTAGTCTTTGGCTAACGCTTTTTGGAACCCGCGCCAGGGCGCCAGCGTGTAGCAGATAATCCCCAACAATGGCAGAAGCACGAGGCCGGCTAGCAAGACCCCGTGAGTGTTCTCCGACCTCACCCTCAAGGAGTGAATAGCCCTGCTCCAGCGGAACAAGACTAACTGGGACAGGCAAGGCGGCGTCTGCGAAATTTAGGCTCCATGAGAACGGCAAGAGGTGGAGGCGCGTGAGCACTACCGACAGCACGCCCGGGCAGGCGCACTGCGAAAAAGATCAAAAGAAGAAAATGAAGGTCAAAAGAAGAAAAGAAAGTCCAAAGAAGAATAAGGAAAAAAGATCAGAAGAAGAAAATGAAGGTCAAAAGAAGAAAAAGAAAGTCCAAAGAAGAATAAGGAAAAAGGTCAAAAGAAGAAAATGAAAGTCAAAAGAAGAAAAAGAAAGTCCAAAGAAGAATAAGGAAAAAGGTCAAAAGAAGAAAATGAAGGTCAAAAGAAGAAAAAGAAAGTCAAAAGAAGAATAAGGAAAAAAGATCAGAAGAAGAAAATGAAGGTCAAAAGAAGAAAAAGAAAGTCCAAAGAAGAATAAGGAAAAAGGTCAAAAGAAAAGAAGAAAATGAAAGTCAAAAGAAGAAAAAGAAAGTCCAAAGAAGAAACAGAAAGTCAAAAGAAGAATAAGGAAAAAGATCAGAAGAAGAAAAACACGACGAAGAAGAAGAGGAAGATTAAAAATAAAGATTGAAGGAAACGAAGAAAAAAGATTAAAAGAAAAAGAATAAGAAGAAAAAGATCAAAAGAAAAAGAAGACCAAAAGAAGAAGAATAGGAAGAAAATCAAAAGAAGAAGAATAATAAGAAAAAGATCAAAAGAAAAAGAAGACCAAAAGAAGGAGAAGAAGAAGAAGAGGGAGAAGATCAAAAGAAAAAGAAGACCAAAAGAAGGAGAAGAAGAAGAAGAGGAAGAAGATCAAAAGAAAAAGAAGACCAAAAGAAGGAGAAGAAGAAGAAGAGGAAGAAGATCAAAAGAAAAAGAAGACCAAAAGAAGAAGAAGAATAGGAAGAAGATCAAAAGAATAAGAATAAGAAGATAAAGAAGATCAAAAGAAAAAGAAGACCAAAAGAAGAAGAAGAATAGGAAGAAGATCAAAAGAAGAAGAAGAAGAAGAAAACCCCGGCTGGCTGCGGCTCACTCAGCTGATCGCGAAACAAACATGGCGTCGTCGCTGTACCGGGCTGCCCTATCTGCCGAGAGACTTTTGGCCAGGAAGGGTCCGCAGGTGAGACACAGATGCTTGCGATTTCACCGGAACTGTTCGTAGCATGAGGTTATACAAGTGTAGGGCGATGCAAGGGGCCAGTAGAGTGAAGGGGTACTCGTGGGAAGAAGTGCCGATTTTAGCTGACAATTATCCATTCTTTTTCCTTGTGTCTCTTTCTCTGCTGCTGTTTCCTGTTTTATTGTATCTCTTAGAGTCGTTGGAGGATTCACCGTCGCTACATCACCAGATATTGTGGTAAAAAATGAACAACACTCATTTTCTCTACTCTATTTCCTCTATTCCTCTATTTTCTCTATTCCTCTATTTCCCTCCCAACTTTGTGACCTCGGGGAATGTGGAGGATTATGGAAGGGAAGGCACAAATATCCTGCTGTGTGTTGGATGGTAACCTGCTGTGTGTTGGATGGTAACCTGCTGTGTGTTGGATGGTAACCTGCTGTGTGTTGGTGTAATGCAGTGACTTGCCTGATTGGCGAGCCTCCTATAACTCACTCAGCGGGGGGTACCTCTTTGGCCGACTGGTTTAGGAGTGGGTCTCCCGTCTCGCTGGTCGCGGGTTCGATCCTCGGCACCGGCAAAAACTTTCCTTGTCTGGATTAATTTCTCGTGTGTTTCGTTACACGCAGAGGTCGTGTGTGAGTGTAGTAAAGAGAAAATTCTGGCATTTCACTGGTGGCAAGGCGGTGGCATCCTCTCCTGTGGTTCTGTTGCGTCACCCCAAGTGGGTAACAGGTTGAGTGATGGCCCATGCTCTCCGAAGCACAAAGGTGTCCTTTTTATTGAGACTGGCATACTTCTGGAACAATACTGCATTTTCTGAAACCAAGAGAACCCCACATAAATCTGAGTAACCTGTAGCTACTAAAGTAGTAAATATTACCGAAGAAATAGTTAGGTTAGGTTAACTTACTGCTTGTTGAATAATAATCTATTGTGTCTGTTCTGAGCCATAGCAACTGTCATGTTGCATTTTCTTAAAGAACCCCACCTTACTGTACAGATATTAACCTATCGCCACAGAAATTGTTAGAGTAAACCCATGCTTTTAAGGACCTTGATATAATAAACTTGGCTTTAAGAAACTTTTGGGGGCTGTCCAGCACATGCAGGGAGTTGTCAAAGTTTGGTAAGAGTGGGGTTCGGTTCAGTAGTGGGCTGACTGAACACCTACACTCACATTTATCACGGGTGATGTAAACAAAACTGACCTGCCGGTGTGTGTCTAGTCAGCCTAGCTTTGTTTGCCCAAATAATCATTTCCATTTTTTGTCCTTACGTGTCTCACCTTTCATCTAATACAACTAACAAACATTGTTATACGATAACCCCTTAATATACATACATGTTTGGCTCCCAATTAGACTGTGTATAACATTTAAAGTACAATATACACTGGGTAATGGCAGCAATTAAAGTTAGCCCTCTTTTACATAAATTGCCTAGTTTTCTTTAGCTATAAAATGTGGCCATTTTCTTCTGACTAAGTATTGAATGAAAACATTGTCAGAGTTATCCAATGCACTCATTAAATCAGTGTTTCTTAAATTCATGAGCTACCTTGCTTAAAATAAATAAAACTGATTCCGTCCCGTGGTAAATGTGTGTTTGCACCGGACCTATATGTTTATTGTTATCTCATGCTGTAAGGCGGTCTTGCTGTAATGTTACAATAATTATTGCATGTAAATTCATTATGTCCTACTGTAAGTATGTATATATTTTATAGTAGTATATAATATTTTTGCCTAACCAGAAAGTTGTAATAGAAGAGAGCAACCACTGCATCTCCATTTTTATTTATTTATTTATTTATTTTTTATATATATATGCGTCCCGGCCTGTAGCACCGGTAAGCTTTCTTGGGTGGACCTGGTGGTCAGCCCAAGCCCGTCATGGTGCAGACAAGTGTTTATAGTGACGCCCTCTATTCTTAGCTCATGCTGCCCCCTGCAGCACATTCTTGAGTTCCCTAGGATAGTTCCTCTAGAGTCTGGGTTGATGGGTGGTCTTCAGGTCAGCATGTGGGTAGTCTTAGGCCACTCAGCGGTGGCTGAAAAATCCCAGGTGGTAGCTGCAGATTCGAACCTGCATCATCCAGGAGGAGGCGATTTTATTTTTTTTATTTTTTTTATTTATTTATTTATTTATTTATTTTACAACAAAGGAGGCAGCTCAAGAGCACACACAAAAAAAGCCCACAATAAAAAAAAGCCCGCTAAAGAATTGTTGCTGGACCAGCACACTAACTGCTCAGCCAATGCCTCCACTGCATCACCTGAGCAGCTGCTTGTAGTTTTGATACTTAACCCCTTCAATACGGTGACGCCGACGTCGGTGTCACCGTATGGAAAGGGTTAATCCTCTTCTATACCTCTTAATCCTCTTCCATTTCCTCTTAATCCTCTTATAAATCTCTTCAGAGGAAATGGAAGAAGATTAAGAGGTTTAGAAGAGGATTGATCCTTTTCCATTTTCTCTTAACCCTTTCCATACTGTGATGCCGATGTCTGTGTCACATATGGAAGGGGTTAACATTTGACATTTTCATTTATTAATTTCATTTATATAATTATTATTATTATTATTATTATTATTATTATTATTATTATTATTTATTATTATTATTTTTTTTTCATTCATCTTTGATGCGTGCTCCTAGGAGCTCCCACCAGGGGATGGCCACGGCAAAAGAGTTTCCATCTCTCTCTATCCAGACACTCCCTCCTTGCCTGCTTAAAGTTTCTCAAGGATCTTTCACCCCTCTCCTTGACATACTCCTGCACCCTATCTTTCCATTTCACTGGAGGTTGTCCTCTAACATTCCCTCCCTCTATCTCACTCACATACACCCGCCTGGTCATCTTAATATCTTCCATTCGCTCCATGTGGCCAAACCACTTTAAAGTCTGTCACTTCACTTCTTCCACCACTCCACACTTCTTCCCTTCCTTTACCCACGTGACACATTCCACAACACTCGTCCACACTTTCATTACTCATTCCATCCATTCTACTCACACCACATGCACTCCTCAAATACTAACTCCTTTCCACTGCCTTCACTCTAGACCTCTGACTTTCATTCCAGGCCCATGTTTCACTTACATATGTGAGGGTTGGTACTATTTCTGTATTTCTCAAATCCCTCTTTACCTCCATGCTCACACTTCTGCCATTCATGATTCGTCCCAAAGACCCTACCACCTTTCTTCCTTGCAATGCCCTTTCTCTTGTCTATCCTTCTATACCACCATGCTTACACATAACTGATCCAAGGTACTTAAACTCATTAACCTCCTCCATTTCTTCACCATTCAAAATTATTTTGCATTCTTTTTCACATTTAATTCCCACTCCATATGGGCATACAAAATCCACAACCTCACTTCTACTCCGCTCACAAACCATCACTTCTGTTGACATTTACTTTCAGCTTTCTCCTTTTACATACACTATCAAAAACACTGACCAGATTTTGTAAGTCACTTTCATTTTCTGCAATGAGCACTGTGTCATCAGCAAATAAGATTGAATTCAGCACCCTCTTCCTTCCCTCAGCATACATTTTTACTCCAACTTCCCCAACTTTGCCTTTCATTTCTCTCATAACACCATCCATATAAATATTGAACAGTCATGGTGACATGACACACCCCTGCCTCAAGCCCACTTTTATCTCAAAATGTTCACTTGTTTCTCCAATAATTTTGACACATGCAGATGCATCCTCATAAAAAGACTATTGCATTAAGCAGTTTTCCTCCCACACCATATATTTTTAAAACATCCCACAATGCCAGCCAATCGACTCTATCATAAGCTTTTTCTAAATCCATGAAAGCAGTGTATAATTTTTTCCCTTTTGCTAATATTTTTCTACTACCATCCTGAAGGAAAATATCTTATCCACACATCCTCTTCCCTTTCTGAAGCCTCCTTGTTCTTCACTGATTTTCTCTTCTGTAAGTCTTTGCACCCTCTCTGTTATGACTTTTCCATATACCTTTCCGGGTATACTCAGCAGACTTATACCTCTATAGCTCCCACACTCCCCTCTCCTGCCCTTCCCCTTGTAAACTGGGACAATGATGGCTTTTGTCCAGTCTGCTGCCCCCCCCCCCCTTTCCCATGCCACTTCACATATCTTGACCAGTAACTATAGTAACTTCATCTCATCTTCGTCTTCATCTCCACACTTCAATATTTCTGCTGTAATTACCAATTCCTGCTGCCTTTCCATTTTTTTTCTTTTTATTGGTTGATTTACTTCATATGTTATACTTCCTTCTTTATATCCTCCTCCTCTATCTCCACCCAAAACTGCTGCTGTTACAACTGCTGGACGTCCATCTTCACAATTCATTAAGTTTTTGAAATATTCTCTCCATCTCTTTCACAGCTTCTTTCAACATCTTTCCATTCTCATCCATAACTTCATTTATTTTACTTTGGGAGATATTTTCTGCATTTCTTTTGTTCTTTACTTCTTTCCAATATGATTTTCTGTTTCCTTTATATTTTTCACTTAGTCTTTTTCCAAAGTCTTCATCAACTCTCTCCTTATTTTCATTTATTGCTTGTTTTAATTTCATTTTGCATTCTCTATATTTCTTTTTCCTTTCCCATTTTACTTGCTCAGCCACATTTCTTTCTTAAGTTTTCCTAAAAAGTTCCCTTTTCTCTTTTACTATCCTCCTTATCTCTTCTGTCCACCATGAATTTCCTTTTCTTTTTTCATCCCTCACCATTTTCATCCCTAAGACTTTTTTGTTGTAGTTAACACTACTTTTTTAAATGTTCCAAAAACTTTTTCAATATCTGTACGTACTATCCTTTACACTTTCCCATTTTTCACTTGAGGCCCCTGCCATTTCACATTTATACTCATCTTTTATTTCTTTTTCCTGTAACTTTTCTATCTTCAGTATTTCCTTTTTTACTTCACCTTTCTTTTCAAACACCCACTTTTCCTTCAGCCTTAATTTTGCCAGCACTAAATGGTCGGAGTCATCGAACATTCCTCCTACTACCTTCGCATCACAAATATCCTTTCTAAGTCTTCCATCTACTGCCACATAATCAATCAATCCTTTCTGCTCATAATCTTCCCCCCTCCTCCATGTGTATCGTTGGATATTCTTGTGCTGAAAGAAAGTGTTCGCTAGGAACAGCCCCCTCTCAGCACAGATGTCCACCAGCCGCTCTCCATTTTCATTCTTTCCGGGTATCCCCTTTTTTCCCACCACATTCATCACCCACTTTAGCATTCATATCTCCCATCATAATAAGTTTCCTTTCTTTCTCAAAACTCTTCAAATATGCATTCACTTCCTCCCAAAAAGCTTCCCTTTCCCTATTATATATTAATATATGCCTAATATAAATAATGATCAGTTAACATAATATATATCTTCAGTTTTCTTTAATACTGCCAATTGAAAATTTACCTTTTATTTCATGCTGAACCATGTGAAATGCCCTGAGATTTGATTTTCTCTTTTCTACTATTCTCTCAACCCAACACGTCCTCTGTGTGTATCGAAACACACGAGAAATTAATCAAGATAAGGAGAGGGTATTCACCGGCTGCCTGGGATTGAACCCGCGACCAGCGTGATGGGAGAGCCACTCCTTACTGAGTCAGCCAAAGAGGTACTCCACTCGCCAAGTGGGCTATGGGAGGCTCCCTTATCAGGCCTAGTCGCCGCACTACACATGCATAACTGAGTCTTCATAAGAAAACGTGCCTATGGAGGGACCTCTTTACATGATTTCTCATTACAATAAGGGTAAATGGCTCAGAAACTGATGTGGAACTGGCACAATTGATGCATTTAGGAAAAGTCCTATTATTGCAGTTCCATAATATGTTATTATCTTCACAGAAACTGCAATTATGGTTTACATTTTTGAGACACATCAGTTTGTGGCTGAATGTAGTCCTGTCTCTTCCAAAATCTATTTATAAGATTTTGTTGTTAATTTTAACTGCAGGCAGTTGTTTCCTATGTTCTCAAATAGATAGTACACATTTTGTCTCTTTGTATATTCTTAGGTTGTGGCTCAGGGCAAAATGCAATTTTAATTATTATTGGTGCTAGGAAATTTAGGGAGACTCATTTCAGTTGATATTAACTCATTTCATAATAGATTTTCTTTGTCCAGACTTTTTTTTACATCATTTAATGTATCTCATGCACCTTGAAGTACAATATAATTTAGTTTGTTATCTGTTGAACAGGTAGTGGGATGTGCAGCTTGGGGTGGGCCACTTGGAGGTCAGCAGCAGCGCCGCAGCCTCAATGTTCATGAACATGTCAGCTTCACATTGCTGCGTCGTGCTGGCATCCCTGTGCCAGGCTTTGGTGTTGCACACACTCAAGAGGAAGCAGTGGAAATTGCCAACCAGTTGGACTCAACTGATGTTGTGGTAAAGGCACAGGTGCTGACTGGTGGCCGTGGTAAAGGAAACTTCAAGGGCGGCTTTAAGGGCGGCGTTAAGTTGGTCTATTCGTAAGTGTCTGGTGTTTGTTTGGGGCATATGCTGCATGGCAGGAATATCAATGTTTGTGCATGTGCATTTATATGGAAAGAAACTTGTGATACTAACACACACACACACACACAAATGTAAAAGCAAATGTAGTCCTCAAAGAGGTGATTGAACAGCAATTGAAAGAAGACAAGGAAAACGTAGAGAAAGAGGTGGTTAAGGCTTTGAAGAAAAACGAAGAATTAGCAAGAGATGTGGCAGATAAGAAGAGTGTAGTAATATTTGGCATGAAGGAAAAGAATATAACATACAAACCTAATAGAACTGAAATCGGTAAATGACTTACTTAACCCGGTAGCAGCGGGGATCATGTTTCTCAATTGTCCCCCCAAGCAAGAAAAATGAGAAAAAATCACCCCTCACACAAACCATTTCATAATATATATCAAAGCATTTGTGATCAGATTATGTATCATCTATTTTTGAAGTAACGTACATGTAATATTTATTATGTAACAACCCGGTCGCGGCGCACACTGAACAAAAAACCAACCATAGCCGTAGGAGTTAGGTGGACGACACACACTGCCATGTTATTTTTCACCCTCAAATTAAAAAGGTTGAATTTCAAATTTAAAAAAAGTTGAATTTCAAGTTAAAAAAGTTGAATTTCAAATTTAAAAAGTTGAAGTTCATATCAAAAAAGTTGAAATTCAAATTGAAGAAGTTGAAATTCAAATAAAAAAAAGTTGAATTTCAAATTGAAAAAGTTGAAATTCAAATTGAAAAAGTTGAAGTTCAAATTAAAAAAGTTGAAATTCAAATTAAAAAAGTTGAAATTCAAATTGAAAAAGTTGAAATTCAAATTGAAAAAGTTGAATTTGAAATTAATAAAGTTGAAATTCAGATAAAAAAAGTTGAAGTTCAAATTAATAGATGAAGTGCAAGTCATAGAAAGAGATATATGCATACCTACATACATAAATGCATCCACAAACTTTATATATATATATATATATATATATATATATATATATATATATATATATATATATATATATATATATATATATATATATATATATATATATATATATGCACTTCATCTATTAATTTGAACTTCAACTTTTTTAATTTCAAATTCAACTTTTTTATTTGAATTTCAACTTTTTTAATTTGAATTTCAACTTTTGAAATTGAATTTCAACTTTTTTATTTGAACTTCAACTTTTTAAATTTGAAATTCAACTTTTTTAACTTGAAATTCAACTTTTTAAATTTGAAATTCAACTTTTTTAATTTGAGGGTGAAAAGGTGTAGAAAGAATACAAAGGATGGGAACAAAAATGGTTCCATAGAGAGACCTACCAACACTGGAACAAAGAAGAGAAAGGGGAGATCTAATACAAATTTATAAATTATTGCGCAAAATGGAAGAAGTAGATAATGAGGAGTTACTACTAAAAGAAGGAATAAACACCAGGAACACAAGAGGACGCAGTAAAAAATTGAGGAGAGGAAGATGCTTGAGAGACCTAAAGAAATATAGCTTCCCACAAAGAAATATAGAGGTTTGGAACAGACTAAGTGAGGATGTAGTATCGTAAGAGTGTGCAATGCTTTAAGGAAAAGTTGGACAAATACAGATACGGAGACGGGACCACACGAGCGTAAGCCCAGGCCCTGTAAAACTACAACTAGGTAAATACACACACACACACACACACACACACACACACACTGTGTGGTGTGGTGTGATGTTGCTTGACGTGATGTGTGGTGTAGTGTAGTTGGGTGTGATGTGTGGTGTAGTGTAGCTGGGTGTGATGTGTGATATGGTGTGTTGTGAGGTGTGGGTGTGATGTGGCTGGGTGTAATGTCTGGTGTGGTGCGATGAGGCTTGATGCGCTATGTGGTGTGGTGTAAGGTGTAGTGTGGCTGGGTGTGATGTGTGGTGTGGTGTGGCTGGATGTGATGTATCATGTGGTGTGAGGTATGGTGTGACTGGGTGTGATGTCTGATGTGATGTGACTCGGTATGGTACATGGCATGGTGTGAGGTTTGATGTGGATGGGTATAGTGTGAGGTATAGAGTGAAAAGGAATTACTCGAGAAGCCAACCGATTAGGGATTGTCGTTTTTTACCTTTTTCTTTGTCCCGGGATTCCGGGATAAAATTAGTCCTAATCCCAGGATCCTGGGATTTTCAATTGTCTAAAATTGCACATTATACCTACTTTCCCTTTCAGGTTTTTGATGTACTTAACAGTAATAGATATGCAGAAATATTACTGTAGGTTGACTGTCTTATTAATTCCACTTAATGTTTAATTCCAAATTTCCAGCATGCACTTTGTTTCTCAACAAAGTAAAAGGAATAAGAATAAGAGCTAAAATATGTTTCATTTACTACTTTATTTTTGTTCTTCTTCTGAACTCAAATGCGAATGACAATGTAAATTATACTTCATTATCACTGATAAAAAATACCTTTGTTTCCATTTATACTCAGTGAATTGAAAAGCATACTTAATGACAGAAAATGTAGTAAAAATAAATGAAGAAAAATTAAACGTAGGCATTCTTTATTTATAACATGAACTAAATGATAAAGAAATATCTCATAGAAAAGGGAAAACGTGCTGCTTTTTTGTAATTTTGTTAAGTTGTCACGCTCATCTCAATGCCATATACATACAGCAACGTGGAATATGCAGACATGGTGTTCATTATACGAGCTCTGTTACGGGTAACGGGAGTGCCATTGCTGCTTTATAATACTCAAGAGAATACCTAAACAGTAAGTCCTTCCTTCACACACACACACAAATCATTCCTCACAGGGCACCCTGTATATAAATATAAATAGGACCACAAGTCTACAACCATCCTGGAGTCAAATTTGCCCCTATTTTTGTACTTAGTTTCATCCCGGGATTTCCCCGGGATGTGCAAAAATATCCCAGGATTATTAAACCTTGAAAAATTGTCCGGGATCACGGGAAACAAACCCTGCAACAGATGGCAGCAAAACAAAATTTAATAAAGTAAAGGAGGTACTGTACTTGCTATGCTCAAGACACACCATTTTCAAGTACTATACAGTACCCTCTCGAGTTTCGTGCTTGCTTCATTCCGAAGGTATAGCACTAAACTCGAGGATCGCGAAACTCCAGGTATTGAAATCCATGAAAAAGCGCTTATTGGTTCCGACCCGTGGAAGTGAATTACTTTTTTTTTTTCGACTTTACTCACTTGTTCTCTCAAAATACGTACCTTGGTAATAGGCAGCAAATGGGAAATGAGAACAGGTCGTTTTGAAGCTGCAGTTGAAGGCGGCTGCCTTACAATTGGCTGGCAGTTCTGAAAACACGTTTGTGATCCACGTGGTGTCGTCTGCTAAAGTAAGGGCGGTCGCTCGCGGTCACCCATAGTAGCTACAGTTGGACAAACCTATAGCTTCTGGTAGTTTTGTGTGTGTTATGGTATAATCTGCTAACTCTTTCAGTTATATATCATCAAATCACTAACATCATGACTGACTTTTCAATGCCTATTGAACGTAAACTGCCGCCGCAGCCGCAAAATAGCTCACAGAGAGGTTCAACTTGCTTACTGTTTCCATTTTCCCTCACCGCTCACAAAGATCACAAGTGGACAAACTAGAACAAAACCAGGCAAATTAATACTTTTAACCCGTGGGCTTCGGCTGTGGGAAAGCCAAGAAGTGGCCGAGAAACGACAAAATTACACTGCATTTTGAGACTAAGAAAAGAGCATGGAACGTACATCATAACCATACAGCCGTTAAAAATATTTACTTTTACTCAAACTCCATTTCTTTTGGGTGGTGTTTGTTACAAAATAAACTGTCTCGTGATGCGTGGCATCTAGCCGAGAATCGCTTGTTGTCTACTATAGAGAATTTGACAAGTGATTAATGTATGGACAGCTAATTCAGTCTGACATGACCTTACAGCACCACCTATGACAAAAAAGCTCACGTCAAGATCACTCACCCATCACAATGACCTAGGGCATTCAAGGTGGGTTGCGCTATGCCACCACCGCCTACAATTAGCTCGAATCAGGTGTTTTATGGCGAGCCCTTTTGAGGGTCCACCGTACCACAGCCACGACTCGTGAAAGCCCAGAAAAGGGTCTGCCGACGTTCTCGGGTTAATGCTGTGTATTCCCACAGCGCGCATGCGTGGTGGACAGCAGAATGACTAATTTCAGCGGGGAGATCATTCTCATAACACCGGCCAGTGTAGTGGACCCGACCGTCACTGCCATGTGATGTGATGGTGTCGGAGGTATTGCCTTTACAACAGCACCAGTGTAGTGGACCTTATTCTTCTTCTTTTGACCTGTAATGCTTTATATCACTTCTTAGGTCCTCTTTCTCCACACTTTTATACTTCACAACATGCACTTAGTTACTTCGCAGTGCACAGTTATTCACTTCACCCTGAACTTAGGTGTTTTTCTGTCCTTTTCTTTCCCTGATTTTGCTTTTCTGTGCCCTATTGCCATTTTCCACTAGTACTTTTCACCGTCACTGCCATGCATTACAGGTCAAAAGAAGAAGAAGAAAAGGAAAACAACACTGAGAGTTCTACAGTTTTCATATACTGGAGAAAACATATTTTGGACTGTGACTCCACAGCACGGGGTGTTCTCTTATCTTGTTAATCAAGTAGTAAGCAAACCAGCTCTGCCAGTCCATTTTATGAGTCTATCGGTGGGCCATCTTCCACTGCTCCTCACTCCTCAGCCACTGCCGACATCTGGTTGTTTACATACAGCCACGCCACGCCCGTCCCCACAACCGTTTTCCATTCATATGGACACCTAACAATTAACTCGCTCCCGGTTGGGCATACGGACAACCGCGGTTGCCCATAGCCCCAATGGTTGGACACCGCCTTTTAAGGCAGCACATATTACGCCGACGGTAGGTAGACGTGACCCGTACATGTCAAAGCACCGCGAAACTTGGGGCGGTAATGCGCGAAAGTTGGAATGGTAAGAATTTAGGACTAAGCGCTAAACTCGAGGATCGCGAAACTCGAGAGGGTACTGTATTTTGAAGAAAAAATATACAGTCGTCCCTCAAATAGTACGGGGGTTAGGGACCCAGAATCCCCATACTATTCAAAAATCCGCTTAAAATTATTGCCCCCCTAAGAAACTCACTTGGGCTGTGTTTGAGAGAAGGAATCGGGACTCTCGGAACATCCCAAGTGCTCTCAAATGCGTGACACGGCAGCAAGAGTTGCCAACTCGGCTCGTCCGCTGGCTCCCGGCTTTGAGAGGTGGAGCGCCTTCGTGCTGTGATGACGTCATCAGCAAATATGGCGGCCCAAACAAACACATATAAATGTTTCCATTGCATTTCACCTCTTTGTGCCACAATAACCACTGCAGCTTCCTTTTCATCTTCTGTTGTAAGGAGTTCGTCAGCCAGGACAGCTAGTAATGCATGTTAAAATTTGCCAGGAAGATCCGCATGCCATATTGTTGCGAGTGAGACGCCGTTACCATAGCAACGGCGAGGCTTAGTAAAAGGACAGCCTTTATCTCCACTCTTGGAGCACTGGCAGCTAGTTGCAAGAATTTCTTTTACACTGATTTTCAGGGTGTTGGCCCTGAGGGAAGTTGGGGCTGAAGGGGACAACTACCTCCCAAACCAAGACCAAGACCAAGATGATAGATACAGCGAACACTGCTCTCATTCACGTGGTATGCTCTCCCTACAGCAATGTAACTCATCCCAAAACGTAACTTCTCCTAAATCTGAATTCTTCTGCACAATGAACGCCTCTCTCGAACGCTTTGGGGTGCTTTCAGCAGGTGTTTTGGTAGAACAGTGTTGCCACTCACGCCAGGGCTACTTGGTGCAACGAGCGGGAAATTTAAAAATCCTAAAAAATTCTTACATGACAATCCACATAAAACCGAAACCATACTATTTGAGGGACGTATATATATATATATATATATATATATATATATATATATATATATATATATATATATATATATATATATATATATATATATATATATATAAAGAACCATCGCGAGTTCCGCGCTCTCCAAGTTACACGATCCTCGATTGTCGCGCTTCATAATAATCTTTTGTAATACAAAAAAGCAGAGTCATGTCTTGAAAATTTATATCATCATCCCTGAAACACTCATGTATCTGTAGAGATACCGTATTTTGCGATGTATAATGCGCCCAAGTATACAAGACCCTAAACTTTAAGACAGCAATTTTGGAAAAAAATATTCAGTGCTTAAAGTGCTCAGAAATATGTATGGTTAGGCAAGACTGATGATCTGCAATTTCCCAAAATTCTTGTTAACCCTTAGAGGGCGGGGGTGTACCGAGAAATCGGTTCTCCCTGTACAGTAATGTTCTGGCGTTCTCCCGAAATTTGATAACTTTCCGTTATCAATTTCTCTTCTCTACCTAAGCCAGTACCTTTAAATTTATAAGCTTATTCGCTTAACCCATCCTTCCTCTTAAGTCTGCCTCAAACCCGAAGTCTCTACGTCATGTGGTGTTTCCGTGGTGATGTGGTGAAGCGCAGTAACTTTTAGGTCGAAGCAAGCCTGTGTTCACAGCGCTGTGTAGGTTGTGGTTGGCAGCCGCCCTCCCCCTCCACGCACTCGACCCCGTTACAAACCCCCTTCATGACCCTCATGTTCTTAACTTGAAAACCCTGAAGGGTGGTGGGATGCATCCTCAGGGGCCTGAGTATCACTTCCACCATCACTGTAGGAGGTCCTCGACTAATGACAGAGTTCTGTTCCTAACGACGTGTCGTAACCCGATTTTCAACGTAAGTCAGAACACACCTAAAAAAGCACCTATGTCACCCACTTTTTTTTTTTTTTTTTTTCCGGCCTATTGGGCCGTTAGGCTTTTCCCTGGTTCTCTCCTCCCCCACTTCCTTCCTTTTTTCTCCCTCTCCATCCCCATATTTTTCTCCTTCCTTCTCATTTCTTCTTTTCCTTTCCCTTCCTTCCCAGTTTTTCTCTTTTAATCTCTTTCCCTCTCACCCACCTTTTTTTTCTTCTCCCTCTTTTCTCACCTTTACCTGGCCCTCCCTCCCTCCTCCCCTCTTCCCCTCCCTCTCTCTCTCTCCTCTCTCTCTCTCTCTCTCTCTCTCTCTCTCTCTCCTTCATTTTCCCATCCCATTTCCTCCACTCATTTCCCTTGTTTCCTCCTTTCTCACACCCTCTTATCTTTAACCTTATCTCTCACTCTATCATTCTCTTCCTTCCTTTCTCCTTCCCTGTTAGAGTATATGAACACACACACACACACACACACACACACAGAGAGAAGGGGAAATGAGAATGGTGTGGCGAGGGAGGGACAGAAGTGAGAGTCAGGTCATGTCCTGACCAAAGCCCTGACCTGACTCTCCTCTCTGCCCCTCCCTCCCCACACCCTTCTCTTCTTATTTTCATCCTCTCTATCTCTCCATGTTTCCTTCACTCCTTTTCCTTGTTCTCCCTTCTTACATCTTTTATTTGTATTTTTTATCACTCTGTCCCTCTCCTCCTCCCTTTCCCCCTTCCCTGTATTTACCTAGTTGTGATATAAAGGAAGTGAGCTACGCTAATGTGGTCCTGTCTCTGAGTATTCTTCCGCCCCGCTCAACAAACTAGTTCCCACGCGAAGTTCGTATTTACGAAGCAACTGTCGAAAGTCGAAGCAAGAATTATTTAATCATTTATGGGGACCGTGTCGTAACCACAAAACATCGTAGGTCGAGACCGTCATAACCTGAGGACCTCCTGTAATGAGATGGATCTACAGGATGGCCACCAAACTGAGGTTGCACAATAGCGGGGCTCGGCCTTCCTGATAAGATGAGGGGTTGGAGTTCAATGTTGTTGATGTCACTGTCTTCACCACTAACACCACTTTTGAAGTTTGAAAAAGTCAGTTTCAGTTCTCTCCCAATTGCGCTCACACGGAGAGCTCTTTTGGGAGCAAGAGAAGGCTTGTAAAAAGTGGAGGTCACTGGCTGTGGACACTTGGGTGTGGAATCAGACGCGAAAAATACGAAAAACTTTCCTGACATTGTTACAGTCACAGAAACACTGAGAATCGCACGGAAAAGTTGTGTGGCAGCCTAGGAGTCACGCTGGCACATAAAACCCGATGCAAACTTCAAAATTACGGTGGAAAAAGGCAGACAAAAAAAAAAAATGCACATTCAGCGTATACCGCGCAGGAGTAACTTTCTGGCATTTTTTAAATGAAAAAGGTGCGCGTTATGCTTCTCAAAATATGGTACATAATTATTAGTTATTTCAACTATAAACCTCCGAAATATGATCAAATATGAAGGGTACCACCAGCTCACTCATTCCTGCAGAAAATGGGCGCCCACACCACTGTCTTTCTTGTTTAATTATAAGCCATCTTGTGATTGGTTGGCTGCATCAGCTGGTGGAAGTGATGCGCCACTAGTAGGGCTTGATTCATGACATGTGGATTCAGGCCAAAACAAACATCCGGCTCGGTGATGACTGGGAGAATTGAACTTGGCCACAAATCTGGCATTATGGAGTCTGCAGTATGGCCATTTTTTTTTGGCCTCATGGAGCATAAGGGTTAAATTTCTAGTTATTCATGGTAACCTTGAACTACCATTATTAAAACATTAAATACAGGCCTACTAGTGCTCATACATACAGATTCTCTGGTTTTACGATGATGATGAAAGACAGAATTGTAAACCTTTCCCATTACAAGCATCCTTACACAATGTCCTCTAGTTTTTAAGGATGGCAGCCCCAACTTTTCCAGTATTTTCCTATATGTCATCTGTTAGGTTAGAAACCATCTTGGTTGCTGCTTTTTGTATTATCTCAATTTTCTTTTTATGGGGGCCTTTCTACTGTAGCATCTTCTAACAAGGGACATATCAATGCCACTATCAATTTTTTCATCACCTTTTCGTCCATGTAGTGAAATGCCACTCTTATGTTTGTCAATAGCTGGTAGTTCTGTCTGACAATCTTGAATGTGTTTTTCAGGTAACAGATTATCCTAGACCTAGATCCTCTAAGGTCCTCCTCCTTCACATCTGTGATATTTTCATTTCCCATTTAATATCTTCGTACTGCCCGTCCAACCCCACCTTGAATGGGAAAATATGGACATTAAACGACAACGATGATGATGATGATGTTAAGGGGAGGCACAACAACTGGATGAAAAATATTCATAAAAAAAAAGTTTTCAATATTTTTGTTTGAAACTTTTGCAATGTGCAATGGCACCATTTTCTGATATTATGGTAGTAGGTAGAACATTTTAGTTCATGACGTCACAGCTTAAAAAATTCACGTAAATTTTAATTTTCACTCTAGAGTTACCAAATTTTGCATGGTATTAGTAGAATAACATATTAACCTACCCAAGACAGTTTTTTGCTAAATTCGTTTTAGTTCGTGAGAAACCGCTTTCGCAATTTCATGAAATAATGACGTCACTATTTTTTTTAGCTATATAACGTATCCAGAACAAGACTTTTTCGAATTTCTTAAAACCCTGTCTTGGAAATGTAGACATACCCATTATGTACAAGTATGGTGAGTTTCATTTAGATCCATCAAGTTTTTTGTGCACAGCTACTCATTGAAGTTAAAATTTGACGTTTTGAGATAAATGAGTTTAAAGTTTTGAGTATGACATATTATGTGGTAATTATCGAGGGATTCGATTTCTTTTAAACCGTGTTGCCACCCGGTGTTCGTTATTTACTGACTACGGCTTCATTCTTGAAGCTTTTTTCTATCTAGATATGCGAAATACTAAAAAATGATTTTTTGACCTAATTTTATCATCTCAGCTGTTGTGCCTCCCCAGCATATTTTCTTTAAATATTATGATACATATCTGGCTCCACTCAAATCCTCTGAAGATTTTTGTGTATGTTTGTGTGTTTATGGCTTTTGAATTATGTCTGAATATGCTTATAAGCCACTTGTAGCTGTTAGCCTATATTCACAATGACCAAACATATGCACTTAGTTTTTTTTCTTGCTACCTGGCATACAATCCTTTGAGTATTTCAGATAATGACTATGTACTTGCCAAAAGCATTGTCGGTGCTCTCTCTCTCTCTCTCTCTCTCTCTCTCTCTCTCTCTCTCTCTCTCTCTCTCGTTTGCCTCATTAACCATTGATACAATATAAAAATATTATTTAAGTCTTCTGATAGACACACTAAACAGCTTTTGTAGAGAGTGCTGATGACTTCATTACACACTTGTTATTCCCAACAGGGCAGAGGAGGCAGGTGAAGTGGCTTCCAAAATGATTGGTGACATGCTGGTGACGAAGCAGACTGGAGAGAAGGGTGTTCCCTGTAACAAAGTTATGGTGTGTGAGCGAAAGTTTCCCCGTCGGGAATTTTACCTGGCCATCATGATGGAGCGATCTTATGGTGTAAGTCTATTTCTTGTATTCTTTGCATGTATTTATGTACTAATTGAATTGAATTCTTAATTTTCCATCTCTAAAAATGTGAGGTGCTCATTGGGCTGGTACTTTGAGCAGTTGTACATGGTGGTCCCTCCGAGTTGGCAGGTGTAGGTGGTGGATGCTGATCCACCCATCGATGTAAGCCCACCCTCTCTTGATGAGGCCAGAGAGGCTGTGGCAAAGTTGAGGAATGGAAAGGCACCTGGTATCTGTAGCATCAGTGTGAAGCTGCTCTAAGCTAGAGGTGAGGTTATGATCCGCTGGTTGCATGCAGTCTTGACTACTGTTTTGCACTCTTTTACCATTCCCCCTGACTGGAAGAGGGGGCTTGGTCGTCCCTATTTTGAAAGGGAAAGGGGACTGTCAGGACTGTAACAACTAAAATGATATTACACTGCTTAGTGTACCAGGCAAGGTGCTTGCCCAAATGCCCATCTATTGCTGATGCAGATTCAGAGCCACCCGCTGAAGCTGCAGAGACCTGAACAGTCTGGGTTCACACCTGATAAGTCAACAGTTGACTATATCCTAGCGCTTTGCGTACTGGTGGAGCGCCAATATGAGTTTCAACAGGGGATGTCTGCAGCCTATGTTTATCTCCAGAAGGTGTTTGACTCAGTGCATCATGAGGCACTCTGAGATTTCCTGCAACTCCGTGGGATTCCTGCAAGGGCTATTGGTTTGCTGACTGGCCTGTGTTCTGGGACTAAGGCTGCGTTTACACCAAGCGAGTCGCGTCGAGTCGAGTCACGTCAAGTCATTTGACGCGATTCATATTGACGCAACTCCGTTTACACCGACTGCGTCAACCTGAGTCAAGTCAGTAGGCCCAATTGATTTCATGGAGAATGGATGCATGTTTTCTTTTTTTTTATTTATTAATTTATCTTATTTATATTGTTTCCCATTGGTCTTTTATTTTCTATTGGCGTTTTTCAAATCCCTTTCTTTTTCTTTTCTTTTTAGTTCTTTTCTTGCTGTTTTTTTTCCATCATACTTAAGTTGATGTGTGTGTCTGGGTGATCCCAGAAGGGATCAGCGAGTTATGATTTACTTCATGTTTTTGGTGACGGGTTTAATTTCTTGGCATATGCTTGAGTATGATTGAACGTAACGGATGCTCTATGAATGGTGTACATTGTTATTTACAAATATTAAAAATATACATATTAAGTATATGAATATACCCACTCCCCCTTGTCCCTTGTCCTACTAACATAGCTTTGTGATGGGCCCCAATCTTAATACTGTGTGCATTGTATGTACATATGTATGAATGGTTGAGTGAATGGTGTGCATGCTTCAGGATGATACGTAAAACTGAAAACTTCTTTCCATAAAGCAGCGATGACATCACGATCCCGGTGATTAGGGTCACTGGAATCATATATAGCAGGGGGCTCTTGAACTAAGTTGATTAGGAGTTCCACCAGTATGCTTGAACACACCACGGCAGACTCGCTGTGACTGACGTCAAAAATAGGTCCAGCCCCATATGTGACTCGACGCGACGCGACGCGACACGACGTGATGTGACTCGACGCATCCGGTGTAAACGGTTTCTTTCAAAAACCCATATAAATCAGTGTTATAACTGGGGTGGCGATTCACGATACGTCATGAATCGTCATGACGCGACGCGACGCGACGCGACTCGACGCGACGCGACGCGACTCGCTTGGTGTAAATGCAGCCTAAGAGTGCTGTGAAGTGTGTGGAGGACTTGTCCAGCTTCTTTCCCATGAATGTGGGAGTGAGGCAGGGCTGTGTCCTTGCCCCATCGCTTTTCAACACTTGTATGGACTGGGTACTAGGCAGAGTTGTAGACCAGTCATTGTAGAGTGCCCATTGGCAATACCAGGATCACTGACCTTGTTTTTGCCGATGATGCAGTAATCCTTCCGGAGTCACTGGAGGTTCTGGTGGTGGCACTCAAGGCACTGCACTAGGAGGCAGGGACTTAAGGTCTCCTGAGGTACAGGTGTTTGGAAGCTTGCTAGATGAAACAGTCCAGTCTGTTCAAGCTTGTGGCAAGGATATTGAGATCTTGGAAAATTTTACATACTGTATTTTGCAGCATATAACGCGCTCCAGCGTATATCACGCACCCTAAACTTTAAGACAACAATTTAAGAAAAAAATATTCAGTCCTTAAAATGCTCAGAAATATGTACGGTTAAGCATTCTGATGATGTACAGTGTCCCGAAAGTTCTGTTAACCCCTTAAGGGCGGGGATGTACCGTGAAATCGGTTCTCCCCGTACAGCAATATTCTGACGTTCTCCTGAAAATGGGTCACTTTCCATTATCAATTTCACGGCTCTGCCTAAGCCAGTAGCTTTAAATTTATGAGTATTTGCTTCATCCATCCTTCCTCCTCAGTCTGCCTCAAACCCAAAGTCTCTACATCATGTTGTGTTTGTATGGTGATGTGCTGAAGTGCAGTAACTTTTAGCTCTCAGCAAGCCTGTGTTCACAGCGCTGTGTAGCTTGTGGTTGGCGCTGTGTAGATTGCGGCCCTCCCCAAACACGCACTCGACCCCACTACAAAGCCCCTTCATTACCCTCATATTCTTAACTTGATAACCATGAAGGGTGGTGGGATGCATCCTCAGGGACCTCATTATCACTTCCACCATCACCATAATGAAATGGATCTACAGGATGGTCACCAAACTGAGGTTGTACAATAACAGGGCTCAGCCTTCCTGATAAGATGAGGGGTTGGAGTTCAATGCTGTTGATGTCACTGTCTTCACCACTAACACCACTTTTGAAGCTTGAAAAACTCTCTTTCAGCTCTCTCCCAATTGTGCTCACACTGACAGCTCTTTTGGGAGCAAGAGGAGGGTTATGATGAGTCGAGGTCACTGGCTGTGGACACTGGGCGGCAGAATCAGAGGAGGTAAATACAAAAAATTGCCATTGTTAGTCATGGAAACATTGAGAATGGCACGGTGGAGTTGTGTGGCAGCCAAGGAGTCACAGTGACTCATAAATACCCATGCAAACTTCAAAATTACGGCGGAAATAGGCAGATTGAAAAAAAATCAATAAAAATTTGTACCTTCGGTGTTTACCGCACAGGGGTAAGTTTTTGGCATTTTTAAGTGAAAAAGGTGCACGTTATACACTACAAAATACCATACCTTGTTAGCATAGTACAGAACAATGTTGAGTCTCACCAGGAAGTCTTGATACCCTACGCCCCTGTCCACCAAGCAGTGAATGGGTACCAGGTATTAATTGGGGGTTGTGTCCCGTCTCCTGGGATCTTTTCCCTTCTCCTATAATTCCTTCCCCTTCTGTCTCTCTCCGGCATATGACCACAGATGTTGCGCCGACTAAACAAAACTTTCCAACCAGGAAGTCTTATGGCAGATTGGCTTGGCCCATGGTGTTATGGACTTGCTCAGCATGAGTACGTTGTTGATACCTGTGTAGGACAAAGATCCAGATCTTCAAGTTGCCTGTGCTCCTTGTCTTACTCTATGGCTGTGAGACATGGAAACTAAATAGGGACTTGGAGAGGCAGATTGATTCCTTTAGAATAAGTGTCTACACAGAATCATGGGATAATGCTGGAATGACTGTGTCAAACCAGCAACTACTCCGTGAGACTGATTTGACACAGATTGCCCGCATAGTCCATCAGTGTCAACTCAGGCTAGGTGGGATGTGGCAAGCTACCCAAAAGATGACCCTGCTCTTCGGGTTGTCTCTGTAGGAGACACCCCTGAGTGGAGGAGGCCAAGGGGACGACCACAGAATTTGTAGCTTGACCAAGTCGATAGATCCTGCCAGGAGGTGCTCAGGATGAGAAGGGGGCCTGCATGGAAGTGCTCCTAGACTTGGTGTCATAGAGTGGGCAAGGTAATGCGCCCCCTGGCGTATCCCCCCATTGATTGATTGATCTTATATCCTGCACTATAGATTTGTTATCAATGGTGTTTGTTCAATCTTGTTTGCTTTTCCTCCTTCCTACTTTCCCTTACCATCCTATTTTGAAGAAAATTAGTTTTTATAAGTATCAGCAAACTTCAGCTTTCCATGAAGAGGCTGTAATAGGTCAGCTGACTATTATGATCTATCTTGTGCTTGAAGATAGAGTGGAATTACTATACACTAACTTGGAAAATATTGTAACAAATATATTTTTATTTGGTATATTTGTATTTATTAATACAACAGTCCAAAATTTATCCACATTGTTTGAACTTGTGATCAAAATTATCTCATTTATAGGGACCTGTCATCATTGCATCAGCACAAGGAGGCATCAACATTGAGGAAGTGGCTGAAGAGAGCCCAGAAGCAATCATCAAAGTCCCCATCGATATTTCTGAAGGTAATTATGTTGAATGTGCAAATGGCTGAAAGGAAAGTGAATCTTCCATTCTTCACAAACTTGTTATTCTGTATTATCATCATATATTCAAACAGTGAACCCTACACTATGGACCGGAAACTTGCCCCAGCCGTGTCATTAAGCCGTGAATTTTGGAAAAATCAACCGCTTTGGTGCGAATTGCCATAACTCCCTTATTTCTGGGGCTACAGAAATGTTTTTGGTACCAATCGACGAAAAATGAAAGGGCTATATTTTGTAATACGTGACCAGGCTCAAAAACCGACTCAAAATGGTAAAAAATCGAAGAAATATATTTATTTAAAAAACGACTGAAAAAAACTATTTTTGAGTTCCCAACCTTGAAACCCACTCATTTTTTGAGAATTTCAAAAAACTTATTTAACAAATAATTTAACCCTAACAATGCGCTTTCCAATATGATGCATAACATTTCCCTACTCCCAGTAGTTTAGTCACTAGAGCTGGAAACGTAAACCCTTTTGAGAGCGATTTTGACGAATTCCAGACACTTCGACGTTTTTGTCTAGTGTGGCATTGCTATTGCCTCTAGAAGGCTCTAATTTGGCATGTAGCCCCTCTTGGCAATGTAGTTTGATCATCTCAAAGGATTTTTTGATAGCTCGATTCCACGTTTGTCATCGCACCGTCACAAAATAGCCTATTTTTCGGCCCTTTTGCCGCGATTTGGACACGTCCTGCTTTTTTGCTTATAACTTTTTTATTTATTTAGTGCTTTCCAATTTTTTTCTGATTATTAATCTGTATTAATAGAGCTTTCATTTGCCACCAAGCAGCTTCAGTAGTTTTTGTTTGAGCTCGACCAGAAGTCACAACGAAAATTCGCCGAATCTGACTCATTTCACACGCCGCGACGAAAAGCCTTCCTGACGCCACAAAAATTAATATATCTGCATAAACATTCATATATGAACACTTCAGTATGTTGACTATCTTGTATTAAAATCATTTTAAGATATCTATATAAAAAGTTACTATTTTTATGTAATCATTTCACTATATAAATCAACCTTTATTAATTGCCTTATTATACATGTTATTTTTTATTTTATTTAGTATTCAACCCTATTTCTTCCCATTTATGAATAATACATTTAATTTGCTTGCTTTTGATATCAAATTATATATATATATATATATATATATATATATATATATATATATATATATATATATATATATATATATATATATATATATATATATATATATATATATATATTTGGTATCAAGAGAAAGCAAATTAAATGTATTATTCATGTATTATTTTTTTATATTAAACTAGGTAAATTAAAACTAAATTATCTGCCCCACAGGAGTTACAGATGAGAAAGCAGAGATTCTGGCAAAGCAGCTTGGCTTGGAATCTCGCCTAGAAGAAACAGTATCAGTGGTAAAGGCATTGTATGCAGCCTTCATCAGCAATGATGCATCAATGATCGAGATCAATCCCTATGCTGAAGACACTTATGGAAAAAGTAAGTGGCTTTGTTCAATATTTTTTGTTTTAGAATTCAGTAACAAATTTCCATTTTGACCCTCCCATAAACTTGCACCCTTTTTTCATGGTATTATGATTAAAGTCTTGCCAACTTTGGTCTCTATTGCTGAAAATTCATTCATTGTCATATGAACCTTCATCACTTTACAAAACGCGGTGGTCTGACCAGTGTATAGTATATGGGTTCTCACATGGGTTTCCACTGGATTGGGTGTCCACCTTAACCCCTTCACTATGGCCGGGCCAAAACAGCACCCTGCGCTGTATCTGAGATCGCCGTGCGCGCCAAATTTCAAATGTCGCTATTGAATATAACAAGTTTTCAGCCATAAACTCAACATAATCATGTATTATATATGAAAACATGCAGAATTAAATGGTGCACATAAAGAAACATAAACTAATTGATAATTTTGATATGTAACCATAGAGACAAAATAACTCATGTATTGGCTAAAGCAAGCCAGGACGCAGTATGCGCGTCCTCGGATATGGTACGGGGCAATCAAGGATGCAGTATACGCTTCCTCGTGTTGAACAGGTTAAATGGGAGGGCAGCCCCAAATTATAAGTATGCCAGTCAAGTACATTTAGCTACTATCTGCATGTAATAACTTACCATATTTTTTTATACTTAGATATATAAAAAATGAAGTTACAGACTAACAGATATGCTTCATAGTATAATAGTATATTCACTGAAAGTTCCTTCATGGTGAAGTGGTTAGCATGCCTAGCTATAAATCCGTGGCCTGGGTTCAGGTCCCAGGTTGGGCAGTTGAGTGCAGCCCACCCAGCTATTCATCCTCCCTTTCGGTCTGGCTGATAAATGGGTACCTTGGAAAACCTAAACCTTGGGAAAGTTAACTATGGTAACTGGGACGTAACACTTGTCCTGTGTCCCAGGATAATGGGTTCTCACCCACCAGAGGCTCAAGGGTGATGGGACAGAGGTAAGCACCCTGAACATGCACAACTAAAGTGTATGAGCCTCAACTTTGTATTTACTGAAAGTGGGGAAAGTGCCATGGGAGTGGAAGAGGGCCAATATGTTGCCAGTCCACATTGGAAGGAATAAGAAAGAACCCCTAAACCATAAACCTGTGTCTCTGGCAAGTCAGGTTGCTAAATTGCAAGAGAATATTGAAAGAGATGGATATAATATTAGGAAAAGACGAGTATTTTAATTGAAAGCCAAGTTCGATTCAATGGTGTCAGGCAGTGTTCACTAATTTTGTTAACTTCTACTCAAAGGCTATTGATGTATCACAGGAGAGACATTTTGGTGGATTGTGTGCACCTTCACAGTTATTATTTTTCCGCAGTGTATGCCCTGGATGCTAAGATGCGGTTTGATGACAATGCTGAGTTCCGTCAGAAAGAAATATTTGATGAACGTGATTGGTCACAAGAAGATGCAAAAGAAGTAGAAGCCTCCAGGTATAACCTGAACTACATTGCTCTGGATGGTAAGTATTTTCCATGTATGAATGAACAAGTTTATATAATTGTAAAGTTGTTCAGGTGTTCTGTTTTATTTATTTCAGAGCTGGACTTTGAAACGGTAACATTTTGGGAAGCACACAGGAACGCACCTCACTGTTTACAATGCAATGAAATGGTAAAATTTACTTAGATTAAAAAATATCTGCTTTACTAATAGCAAATTTTGGAGAACATAAATCACTCCTAAATTGGGGACTTGGTGTACATGTTTCATACTCGTATTATACCCCCCCACAGTGCCCCACTGTCAACCTGCCAGCCTTAGATGCCCGCAGTCCATTGCTAAGTGTGCTCTGCGGCTATATAGACAATGTGCAGACAACATACACAACAATAATTATATGTTTACATTTATTGGGTTCGTCTTTATTATTATACATATTTTTGAATTTCAGCTGTAAACAACGAACTTTCAGCATCAACAGACTAAGTTCCCCCCAATTAGTCTGTTGTACTGAGGGTTTACTGTATTTCAAATCAATTTTATGATCTACAATGATTCCACAATAAACAAAATATTAGGATTGGTACTGGACAAGTATTACTCTTGTCTCAGTGTGATTACAGAAACAGAGGGCAAAGAAGCATGCACTCTGCTGGCCACTCCACTGGAGTAAACAAATGTGGCACTGACCATCACGGCCAATTACAGCACCAGCATTTGTTGGGAAAACTTAAGGAAGTAATCATAATAATAAAGAGCATAAAGAGACACCATAGTTGCTGCTTGGGCTTTCCAGCTATCCCAGTTTCTGATGTTTAAGGTTTATTTATTCATTTATTGCTGGAATTTGCTGTGATAGGGCACCTGTCATTTTTTTCTATTTTTTATGCAGTCCCAGTCTTACAGTGTAGCTTGCATCAATGAAGACTCACAGTTACGGAGCATTAAATCATAGGGTTAGTTTTCTCTCTCCACTAATGATGACAAACAAAAGGCCGAATCTGAGTGCCCAATGGAGTTCCCTTCTGGTTGAGCTCTTGGCCACAAAGATTATAGTAATGGTTGAAGCACTTCTGAATATGGATGTTGGTAATAATCATTAATAAAATATGTTTATCCAGTGTGTACTTCTTCATTGCTAGAACTATTTCACAGGTAACATTGGGTGCCTTGTAAATGGTGCTGGCTTGGCTATGGCCACCATGGACATTATCAAACTACATGGGGGCTCACCAGCCAACTTCCTTGATGTAGGTGGAGGAGCTACAGCAGAGCAGGTCAAGGAGGCTTTCAAGATCATTACAGCAGATCCCAAGGTGAGTCCTCAACAATAAAGTTTTGTGTGTGGTGATGGAGGTGAAGCAAATGCATCATGCACATTAGTAAAAGTCTCCCTCAATTTACAGTTGGGTTATGTTCCGGAAGACCTGATTAGATATCATCTTATCATAAATCAAGTCTTATATATAATGGGTTCAATGGAGATGTGTTTTCAGGCCTGCCTAAACTCACAAAAACACTCATAGCAACCATTATACATAATAATAATTATCAGTACAGTCAAACTTAAACATACTCAGGTTGAAGGAGACACACCCATGAATGTTGAAGATCCATGGATCTCTGCTGGCCCCTTTTAAAACACTTATTTTTACACACACACACACACACACACACACACACACAGCCTGGTAGCTCAGTGGATAGAGCGTCTGCCTCACAACCAGAAGGACCGGGGTTCGATTCCCCAGCCGGGTGAAGATAAGTTGAGTTTATCTTTCACGTGTAGCCCCTGTTCACTTATAAGTGAGTAGGTACGCGACGTCAGGCAAGGAGTTGTGACCTCGTTGTCGCGGTGTTTTGTGTGTGAGTGTTCTCAGTCGTACCCAAAGATCGGTACTATGAGCTCTTTGCTCTTCCGTAGGGGAACGGCTGGCTGTCTCGAGAGAGACCACAGTAGACCAAGAGGTGAAAAAAATTTACACACACACACACACACACACAGTTACATGAGCCTGTTTGCAGATGATTTGAAATTGCTGAGACATATAAGAAACAGTAAAGACTGAAATTCTGCAAGAGGAACTAAATAAGATCCAGGACTGGAGTATGAAATGGGAGATGGAGTTTAATGTGAAGAAATGTCATGTAATGGAAATGGGAAAGAGTAAAGGGAGACCAAAATGGACATATTGAAAAATATTTTTAAAAAGTTCAAGAAGAGAAAGATCTGGGAGTGACAATACAAGATAATCAACAGTCTGTGAATCATATTAATGGGATATTCGGTGATACATATAGAATGGTAAGAAATATAGGATTAGCATTTCACTACATGGATAAGGATATGATGAAAAAGATAATAACCACTATGATTAGACCAAAATTGGAATATGAGGAAACTGTGGTCTCCCCATAAGAAGAAACACGTAAAAAACTAGAAAGAATACAAAGGATGGCAACGAAAATGGTTCCAGAACTGGAGGGATTGTCATATGAAAAAAGGTTAAAGGAAATGGACCTGCCAACATTGGAACAAAGAAGAGAAAGGGGAGACCTAATACAAATTTATAAATTATGGACTAAAATGGAAGTATTAGACAATGAGGAGTTACGACTTAGAGAAGGAAGAAACACCAGCAACACACGAGGACACAGTAAGAAATTGAGTAAAGGGAGATGCTTGAGAGACATAATGAAATATAGCTTCCCGCAAAGAAACATAGAGGTTTGGAACAGACTAAGTGAGGATGTAGTATTGGTGAAGAGTGTGCAAAGCTTTAAGGAAAAGCTGGACAAATACAGATATGCAGACGAGACCACACGAGCGTAAGCCCAGGCCCTGTAAAACCACAACTACGTAAATATATACACACACACACACACACACACACACATACACACATACACACTTTCCGAGCTTCAGCTCAGGCCCTTTATACTACAAATAGGTAAATACACACACACAAAAGACTCTTATGGAAATTGGAAGACATGGGAGGTTTGAAAGGGAAAGTAAAAAGCAAGCAAGAAGAGCAAGACCAATAGAACACAGTGCAGGAGTGAATGAGGATTGTAAGGTGTTTAATAGTTAAGTAGTCAGGGCAACTGAGGAAGTAGTCAGATATAGGTCGTGTGGAAAAGGAAAGAATGGGAGTGCGTGGTGGACGGATAAAATAAAAGAGGCAGTTGAGGAGGAAAGAAGAAACTACAAGAAAATGTTACAGAGAAATGTGATGGAGGAGGCGAGTGAGAGGTGGGAAAGGAAGTACAGGGAGAATATGATTTTGGTAAAGAGGCTGATTGGGGAAAGTAAAGAGAGTGGATGAGGATTTTGGTAGAAAAATAGCAAAATATCAGAACAAAAAACTTTTCTGGAAAAAAGTTGAAAGAGATATGGGGGGAGGAAAGAGTGACATTTGTAGCATGAAGAGGAAAGATGGGGTGCTTGTGAGAGGGAATCAAGAGATAAGGGAGGTGTGAAGCAGCACTTTGAAACTGTAATGAATGAGTGTGTGTGAAGGAGAGCAGAAGTGACTAATGTAGGAATAAAGATCAGTGTAGGGCAGCCAGATCCACAAGGGGGGGAGGTGGAGAGAGGTGAGATAGAGGAGGCAGTGAAGAAGTTAAAAATAGGAAAGGCCCCTGGACCTGATGGCATAACAGCAGAAATGTTGAAGTGTGGAGAAGGTGTAGTTGTGGAATGGATGTCATGGATATGTAACCTAGCATGGGAACAGGGTGAGGTTCCAGAGGACTGGAGAAAGGCTATTGTTGTGCTGCTGTAAAAAGGGAAAGGGAACAGAGGTGATGTTAGTAGTTACAGGGGAATAAGTCTCCTTAGTGTGGCAGCAAGAGTGTATGGAAGGTTTTTAAATGAGAGCATGAAGAAAATCACAGAAAATTCTAGGCGATAAACAAGTTTTTTTTTAGAAAAGGGATGAGTTGTGTAGACCAAATATTTGCACTGAAAATGTTAGTTGAAAAATACCTAGAAAAGGATAGGAAGCTGTTTGCTGCTTTCATGGACCTAGAGGAGGCATATGACAGGATTGACAGGAAGGCTTTATAGGATGTTCTAAGGATGTATGGTGTGGGAGGGCGTTTGCTGTAGGGAATCCGATCCTTCTATGAGGATGCGAGTGCCTCTGTACACGTGAATGGTGAGTTGAGTGAGAGTTTTGGTGTTGGTGTGGGTGTGAGACAGGGGTGTGTCATGTCACCATGGCTATTTAATATGTACATGGATGGGTGTATGAGAGAAATGAAAGCCAGAGTGGGGGAGCTAGGTCCAAGGCTGAAAGTGAGAAGTATGGAGGAGTCATTGCTGGCAGGCCTGTTTGCAGATGATACAA
This sequence comes from Eriocheir sinensis, assembly GCF_024679095.1. Lineage (NCBI taxonomy): Eukaryota > Metazoa > Arthropoda > Malacostraca > Decapoda > Varunidae > Eriocheir > Eriocheir sinensis. The sequence continues at coordinate 5,571,052 of NC_066534.1, read as the reverse complement.
TATTGTAGGCAGAGAATGAGGGGATGCTGCAGAGGATAGTGGATGAGTTTGACAGGGTGTGCAAAAGGAGAAAGCTGAGAGTGAATGCTGGAAAGAGTAAGGCTATGGTATTTGAGGGCGAGAGAGCAGGTCATTGATTTTGCAAAGCCATACATAGTTAAATCAGAGAGCACAACGAAGTGTAGGATAAGACTGGGGGAGGAGAGAATGGAGGAGGTGACTGCGTTTAAATATATAGGGACAGTTTTACGGGAGTATGGAAGGTGAGGTGAGGGAAATAGCAGTGAAGGACAGACAGGTGGAGAGAGTTATGAAAGGAAGGAAGGGAATAAGGATCAGTTTTATCCTGCCAACTCTGTCGTCTGCATCAGAGACGTGGACATGGAATGCAGTACAGCAATCGAGAATACGTGTCGTGGAAATTAGTTATATAAGACGTGCATGTGGTGTTTCAGGATGGGATGGAAAAAGTAATAGAAGCGTATATTAGAGGTTTGATGTGAGTGTGCCAGTGAAAGGAGTAGATTGTGGAGTTGGTGAAGTGTGGTGCGCTGAGATTGTTTGGACACGTAATGAGAATGGGGGAGGATGAATTTGTGAAGAGAGTGTATGAGGGAAGGATTGAGGGAGGGTTTGTCAGTGGAAGACCACCTGTGAAGGATCAATAGGGTGAGTGAGTATTGGAATGAGAGAGTTGGAAGTAGCAGGACTGAGTGTGCTGAGAGGGAGTGCCAGAACAGTGAGAGATGGAGACACTTCTGCCACGGCCACCCCCTGGAGGGAAGTTTCGGTGAGGGAGCAGGGTGTTGGAGATATAGATAGATATATAGAAGTAAAAAGCTGGATGGAGGACTATTTGGAAGGAAGGGAAATGAGAACTTTGATAATAATAAGAGATGAAAGATTTATAATCTATGTAAATGATATGCCAGGTTCCATGAGCCAGTTTACAGATGATGCAAAATTATTAACCCCTAAGAGATGCAAAAAATATAATGGCCGAGTCCCAAAAACACAAAAAAAATGTTTTTCAGGGTTCATTTCTCGTAAAAGTCATCTTATAAAAGTTTCACAGAATTTCAGGCCAGTTCTAATGGTGTAAATGTTTTATCACTTATTTTTGCAGTTACCCTGGAAAATATGGATAACTGAAAATAAATTGAATTTTCAAATTCATTGGACAAAAAATTTCATAGAACAAAAGTTGTAGATATCAAAGAGACAAACAGAAAACTAAAATTTGATTAAAAAAAAAAATGTATCAACCTCAAGGCAGGTCAAAAGTGGTGCGATATGGCAGATTTTGCACATACATAAAACTACTAGTTGCATACTTCAGCGGCTTTGGAACATTCCACAGCTTTTAGCGCCTGATTTTGAGGTGGTGCGATGAGTCCTACGTACTGGAATGTTGTCATCTGAGTCAGATATTTAACCCTTTCCATACGGTGATGCCAACGTCGGTGTCATGAAGTGCCAGTGCAATACACGGTGACGCCGACGTCTGCGTCATGAAGTGCCAGTGTCATATATGACAACGCCTGTGTTGGCGTCATAATTACATTTTGTTTTAGTTGTTGCCGAGTGATCACATATTTGTTCTGGCTGTACCTAGGAACTCCGTATATTGCCCTCGAGTTCCTATTTTGCTCCACCGTAGAAAACGCCTCAACCCTGTTTATTTTATGGTAAACTTTTTTTTCTCTCTCTCTCTCTCTCATCTGAGGTCAACAGTGCCTGCCCTGTAGTGGTAAAGCATTTTCTTCTCTTCATAGGTACATGCCATTATGGTTAACATCTTTGGAGGTATCATGCGCTGTGACGTCATCGCCCAGGGTGTCATAGCAGCTGCTGAAGAGCTTTCACTCAGGATCCCCATTGTAGTACGCCTCCAGGTAAGACTCACCATAAGAAATTTTAACCAGATTTTTGTAAGCAGGGTTGTGTAACTGGATGTGTAACCATTGAATGAAACTCAGAATTTGTATTTGAATGAAAACTTGGTTATAATATGCCACTGGCAGCTGGCAGGGCTAGCGCAGTGCTCATTCCCGGAAGGACAGGGCACCAGATCGTCAGGAACTACCATCCCTCAATTATAGAAATGATAAAAAAGGAAGAAAAAAGAACCGTCCCATAAAAACAAAGTGCCGAAGGTTCCCCCCTCCCCTTTATTAAAAATTACCTTAAAACGCTGCTAAAAGGTAAAAAATGTGGTGTAATAGCGAGGTCACCTCGTTAAGACGGGGCTGTGAAACTCCAATATCATCACTCTCGCCAAAGCAACCAATGTTGATGTCAAATTTGAGTTGCTATTTTAGATAGGGCAAGAAACAAACTGATGTACAGAGCTAGTAAAACTTGTCAGTTTTTTATTCTTTAATTTATTGCTAACAAAGAAAAGTAGATTATGTTGTAACAAATGTTTTTGTGTATTTTGTACAGTAAAAATTACCATAACAAAGAAGCCAGAACAGCTGGTTTGTTTCATAAATTATTTAACTTATAAAACTAAAAAGTAAGATATATAGCAATTCAGGCATGAATTGCTAAAGCAAGGATTATACATGTAAGCAATGACTGGATAGGTATATTCTAGAGTATTTTGAGAACTAATTTTCATGCACTAGAAGAAAAAATGTAGGATGGCAAAATCCAATGGGTTTTGAGGTTTTCATAAATTATGCTTAACCCTTTCCTTGCTAAGTGCTCACAACGAGACTATCCCCCCCAGGCGCACTCGGGCACCCCAGCAGGGGAAGGGGATCTCTTTCAACCGCTGTATCTCAAAAACTATTCATCACAGCTTCAAAAACAAAAACACCATTGGAAAGAGGAGGCCAAGATCTATAAGATTTGGTTATATAAGCCTCTCCTGTGAACGTACAGGCACGTTCAAGGGGTGTTTTTTGCTGTGAGTGCGACTGGCGCTCACAGTGAGCTTTTAGCACCACCAGCAAGTGACGCTAGCGCTCGCTATTTTAACCTCTATCTCAAAAAAACTATTCATCACAGCTTAAAAACAAAACCACCATTGGAAAGAGGAGGCCAAGATCTATTAGATTCGGTAATGTAAGCCTCTCCTGTGAACGTACAGGCATGTTCAGGGGGTGTTGCCTGTGAAGACATACAGTAGAGCTCCATTTAGTGGGAGAATTAGGTGGATGAACGCGGTTGCGCTAACTGAATTCACGCTAATTGAATAAAGTAACCAATATGAAAAAAATTATTTGGTGCAGACGTGGGTTTGACTTTTGGGTTTGATAATTACTCAAAATAATCACATTAAAAAATATAAAAAAATACAATTGGCTGAGCTCTGAAAACACGCTTGTGATTCACTGGGAGTCCGATGACGTCATCGCCGACGCTCACCCGGTCAGCAGCCTCGCTGCCTTAAGGCAGTATCACACTGGCCATTTTCTTCTAACCATTGTGGCTACTGGCAACGCCCGTGTGCCCATCCAGGAGCAAGTTGTCGGTTCACCGTAACCTGGTGTCACACTGAGCCCTTTTCTTCCCATCGCGTTGGCGGCAGCTTCGACAACTGGCAAATCCAAATTTTCCGGGTGTGCGTCACACACTGCCAAGGTCAGTTGCCCGTATCCACAACGTAAACAAAGCACTTGCCCTGTATCAACATGGTATCGTCTGGTAAAGTAAGGGCTCTCGCGGCTTGTGCCGCACATCATGGCGGCTGCTCGCGCTAACTGAGGCTTTCGCACTAATCAATTTTTTTCTTGGTAGATGGTGGCTCGCGCTAAGTGGGGCTCTACTGTATATTTATGCGTGCGCGACGGTCAACTGTAAGGCAACTACTCTTGATGATGGGGTGCTGGCACGGCAGTATTGCCAACTGGAAAATTTACAACTATTTGGTCAAAATATCAGTTTATGCAAATATGTCGCTATACAGGTAACTCGATTTACGCGAGTTTGGTTTACGCGTTTTTGAAATAACGCGTCCAAACTCCAAGTAAATGTTTAATTTACACATTTTTTCACTTATACGCGATATTTTATGGAGTGGCCACCAGATGTCTCAAGCAACTGGACTCACACGGCGCCGCAGCTGAGCTCAGTTCTTCCCACGCGCCACTTCAACAACAATACAGTACCCACGCTGCAGCCCTACTCAACAATAGGGGTGGGCAGGTAATGGTACCAGCAATACGGTACGGTACTGGTACCAATACTAGCCAGTCGCTCATGGTGTCCTTAATTTCTTCCTCACACGAGTGAGGCTGAGACTGAGTGCCTGAGTAGATATCTCGGTGATTTGGATATTCTCTCTCTCTCTCTCCACTGAATGAAATGAATATTTATTTTTCGATAGAAACCTACCTCTTGTTTGATTTACATTGTTTTTAATTTACGTGACCTCTTCAAGGACACAATACTCGCGTAAATCGAGAGTTACCTGTATTGGTCAACAACATCCACCAGTTGCTCGTCCGTAGATTTTCTGCGCTAGGCTGATATAATTTTCCACCAAAATTTTGAGGAAAACCCACTAAATTGGCGATGCAGTAAGGTGAGAAATAGTGTTGGAACACTCATACGTGGGAAATTTGAGTGCGACTGGAGCTCGCAGCGAGCGTTTAGCACCACCGGCAAGTTACGCTAGTGCTCACTGCAAGCGTTTAGCAAGGAAAGGGTAGCTGCGGAGATCGTGTTTCTTAAAGGCCCCTCTAAGTGAATTAATGAGAAAAAATCATCACTCACGCAAACCATTTCATAATATATATCAACACATTTGTGATCAGTTTATGCATCATCTGTTTTGGGGGGTTTATATCATGGCAAAAATTTGCCTGTTGCTGGTACACAGTAAAGCCACAAATTTGGCCCGTTGCTGCTACCAGGTTAAAAGTATAACTAAGAGCAAATGTTTCTCCATTGATGAAAAATGCTGAAACCTGACCACAAAATGTGTGTACACATATTGGAAAAGCAATTAGTCATTAACAAGTAAATATTTCCTTTTTTTAACAGGGAACAAATGTTGATGATGCAAAGGCCCTCATTGCAATGTCCAACCTAAGAATTCTTCCTTGCGACAACCTTGATGATGCAGCAAAGATGGCTGTGAAACTCTCCAACATCATCACTCTCGCCAAAGCAGCCAATGTTGATGTCAAGTTTGAGTTGCCAGTTTAGATGGGGCATGTAAACAAACTAATGTACAGAGCTAGTAAAACTTGTCAGTTTTTTTATTCTTTAATTTGTTGCTGACGAAGAAAAGTAGATTATATTGTAACAAATGTTTTTGTTTATTTTGTACAGTAAAAATTACCATAACAAAGAACTGCTGAAGTGTACATTTCAGTATAGCAGGGTTGGCAGTTTAAACCAACTAATAAAACAATTTTTTTTCTTTTGTGTGTATCTTTGTTAGTTTCATCAGTATTGTGGTTTTAACTATATGTAAGATTTTAATTATGTACAACAGGGTTGGCGGTTTAATCCAGGGGTTTCAAACTCAAAACCCTTGGAGGGCCAATTCATACTCTGAATGTTATATGCATTTGCTCAGTAAGTTTCAGAAAACAATAAGTTTGAATAAGTATTGTACTACATTTGAATTTACACATAATTTAGCTACCAGTATTTTTCTGTATGCATTGTTGGAAAGGATTTTTTTTAAACAATTTATCTGCTGTTTAGTGAAGTGACAAATATAATATATTATATTATAATATATATATATATATATATATATATATATATATATATATATATATATATATATATATATATATATATATATATATATATATATATATATATATATATATATATATATATATATATATACCACTTCACTAAACAGCTGTTTTTGTAGCATGCAACTGGAAAATTAGAAGGTCATTCATGTTTTACTACTATTTAACATTGCAATTAAAAAGCATGTTAGAGAAGCTGCATTTTGCCTCTTTTACAGTTGTATGAAGATCAAATGAATATTTTGCTAAATCCATCTCTAAATCTATCTATAATTCCTTTTCAAACTCATATATGCATATACAGATAGAATTACTGGAATAAACATACTGAAAAGCAAAAAAAACATGGTTTAAACCAAAAATAACATGGTTTTTGCCAACCCTGCAGTATAGCACTAGTATTTATACATCAGAAAAATCATCTCAATAAAACTGCTTAAAAACATAGCTTGTAATCCCATTTAATGGGAAGTTGCCATGTAAAATAATATATTATAATAGTTAATTTACAACAGACTATCAATGAGAAGCTGAATTCTTTAGTCATCTCAGTGCTATATTAATATCACAAAGAAACCCAGGAAAACACTTGGTTTCCAAATTTTCTGATTCTTCATCACAAATCCATGCATTGATTACTTGCTGCTGCTCACTATGAGTAAGGACCTTTAACTGATCCATATTTTCAGGTGTTATACTGCCTCTCCACATGTGCAGACCTTAAAATGTTGATCAGCTAAAAATTACTCGGTGGTCCATGAGCATTATATATATATATATATATATATATATATATATATATATATATATATATATATATATATATATATATATATATATATATATATATATATATATATATATATATAAAAAAGTCACTGCATGGAAACTTGAGGTCCTGTTACTTATGCATATTTGTTGGATATATTTATTTAAAACAACACTTGGAGGACAGCAGTCAGCAAACAATTTCTCAAAAGATATGTATGTTGGCTGGCAAATAAGTAAATGTGCTTGGGTGAGAAGACCTCAAGGGAGTAAAAAATTAACCATTGAATTGGTATTAGAATCTTTTAGTGTGTTTGTGTGTGTGAGGTTCATGCTGAGAAATCAACCATAAATCTAAAGTGTCTCTGTATATATGTTTTCATTAATGTATAAAAAATAATTACAATGTGTTTAAGTGATCTTGCCTTTCATCCCGGTGTTATGTATGCACTTTGAAATCCTTGAAGGTTAAGAACAGTTGTAACAAATGGTAGGGTGACAAACAAAGTTATTAAAAATAGCAATGACAAGTTTTATATTTTAACTTTTAAAGCTTATACCCAAATAACACAAACACCAGACCTCTTCAAAGAATACCTGTTGAGTGCAGAGTACTTAAATACCTGCATCATTTAGATTTGTACATTCACTCTTATACTAGGCACTACAGCCCGTGTGGGATTCAGACTCGGTATGAAAAACTTACACCCGAGAATACTCAATACTATGCCACATAGCCATACACATACCATTCAAGTACTACAATCTTGGTAAACTGCATGCAGACCATCATAACATTTTGGATGATGATTTTTTTTTTTTTTTTTTTTTTTTTTATGCGGTTGAGATGAGTTATACTATTTAGGACATGCATGTGATGTTTCAGGATGGGATGGACAAAGTAATGAAAGCGTGTATGAGGGGTATTGATGTGACAGTGAAGGGAGTAATGGATTGTGGAGTGGTGGAATGTGTGAAAGTGTGGTACGCTGAGACAGTTTAGACGTGATGAGAATGAATTTTTGAAGAGTGTATGAGGTATGAGGAAAGGATTGAGGGAGGGGGTGCTAGGGATGATCACTTGTACAGTGGATTAATAGGGTGAGCGAGTACTTGAGTGAGAGAGTTGGAAGTAGCAAGATTGAGTGTGCAGAGAGGAAGTGCCAGAACAAGGAGAGATGCAGACACTTCTGCTACAGTCACCCCTGGATGGAAGTTCCCGTGAGTGAACAGGGCATCAGAGATATAAATAGATAGATATACGTATGTATGGCCCATAACACTGGTAGGCTTTCTTGATGGGGCAACATATTGTTCTGATGACCATTTATCAACTTGGACTTGTGAAACTCTCTTGAGAGGATCAAGTGAAGCTCTAGGAGGCAGAATGAGCCCAGCTAAAATAGCACAACTATCTTACTACTAGTGGGCTGGAGCTGACCAGCAGGCCTTATCAAGGAAGACGCCATACATACATACAAAAAAGTTATTGTCAGCATGTAGAGGTGGACAGGACTTGAATCCAGGTCTCTGGAACACCCCACCCATACACTGACCACTCAAATATTTTAACTACTTTTGAAGTTTTTTTTTTAATATTATAGTCTACCTTAATTCTTTACTAGTCTTCTGTGAAAGTTTGGTATTTGTACAACAGTGGGAACATTTCCCTCTCCCCAAAAAGTTACTTTGGGAGATCTCTTCTAGAAAATATCACCATTTTCTGAGAGGTACAGGCATATGTTTAGTTCGTAGCCATTTATCCAATTTTTTTCCAATATTTTTGCTACTTTTGGTGCTTTTATGAAGAAACATTTTCATACACAAGCAAGTGCAGCCAAAGAGGAAGGATGGCAATTAGCAAAACCTATTACAATCTCCAGTTTCTGCCAGACTTCCAAGAGGAGGGTGCTGTCATTTCATTGCTTGACTCACCTCCTATGCCATTTTTTGGCAGTGTAGCATTCTGAGTGTAGGTAGGAATAATCCCTCACACAATTACTCCCTAAATGGCATTCCTCTAAGCAGGTCTGGGCGTGAGAGAGACTTAGGAGTACTAGTGAGCGCTGACCTCTGTCCTAGGGCTCAGTGCATTCAGGCTAAAAATTGGGCAAACAGAGTACTTGGTTTCATCTCAAGGAGCGTAAGCCATAGGAGCACTGAAGTCATCCTCAAACTTTACTTAGCACTAGTTAGACCTCATCTCGATTATGCAGTTCAGTTCTGGTCCCCCTACTATAGAATGGATATCAAGATGTTAGAATCTGTACAGAGGAGGATGACAAAGATGATTCAGGGGGTGAGAAACTTGCCTTATGAAGACAGGCTGAAGCAGTTAAACCTACACTCTCAAGAAAGGCGAAGGTTGCGAGGAAACTTGAACGAAGTCTATAAATGGATGAAGGGCTTTAACAAAGGGGATGTCAATAAGATTTTGATAGTAAAAGAGCCAGGTAGGACGCGTAGCAATGGTTTTAAGTTAGACAAATTCAGATTCAACAAAGACATAGGCAAGAATTGGTTCACCAATAGAGTGGTAGATGAATGGAACAGGCTTGGGAGTCATGTTGTGGGCGCCAACACCATAGATACATTCAAGAAGAGGTTAGATAAAGCCATGGATGGTGAGGTAAGGTGGGGTAGAGTGTACAGGAGCTGCCTTGTATAGGCCAACCGGCCTCTTGCAGACTCCTTACGTTCTTATGTTCTTATGTTAACACTGATGAGTCTTCAAAGCTAAGAAGGAATCCAACCCTACAGAGGAAGATCTTGAAAAATAGCTATTGTCATCAACCATTATGTCACAAGAATTTTGATGGCAAGTCAGATGCCATGGAAGGTGAGTCAGCAACAAGAATATGGTCATTCCATCACAAAGTTCAATCTCTGCTACGTCAGCTTAATTATTGGTGGAGTCTAGTGTATATGATGCTGTATGATGGCTAAGGACCTTAAGATGTTCCTCTACAAAAACACTGACAATGTAATACAATCACTGCAGATGTATTACAGGAAGGCCGTAAGACTAAGCAACAATGAAAACATGAGTTGTCAAAATCTATTTTGGCCTCCTACTTTCATGAATCTGATGAGGAAGGTCATCTTCTCAAGTCACCTTGAAGGGAAGAATCCTAGGGTTTCTACAAAAAAGCACTTGCCAAGGGTGACACCACAATCTCACCCAGAGAAACCACCATTTCCAACAAACATACCAAAAGAAAAACACCAGGTTGTTCTGCAGTGACACAACCAGCACTGAGATACTTCAAATATATCTCAAGGGGCAGACACAGAACCCCAATGAAAGCTTACACTTAAAGCTGTGGGCCAAGTGCAGTAGGAATAAGTACTGTGGCCCTAAGAGAGTGGACTTTGTTGCAAACGTAATAATACTGATCCACAATTTTGGATACAGAGATGCATCCCTACTGACACATCTCAGTTCTGATGCATCTCAAGCAGGACAACCAAAGATGACAAAGCCTAAAATCTCTGCAACTCACTACAACCAAGGTAATAAATCCTTTTCTCTTGGGTGGTTGGGGAGGGAATAGTGATCTTGGGTGGTTGGGGAGGGAATAGTGGTCTTGGGTGGTTGGGGAGGAACTAGTGGTCTTGGGTGGTTAGGAAGGGAATAGCAGTCTTGGATGATTGAGGAGGAAATAGTGGTCTTGGGTGGTTGGGGTGGGAATAGTGGTCTTGGGTGGTTAGGGAGGGAATAGTGGTCTTGGGTGGTTAGGGAGGGTATAGTGGTCTTGGGTGGTTAGGAAGGGAATAGTGGTCTTGGGTGGTTAGGGAGGGAATAGTGGTCTTCAATGGTTAGGGTGGGAATAGTGGTCTTCAATGGTTAGGGAGGGAATAGTGGTCTTCAATGTTTGGGGAGGAAATAGTGGTCTTCAATGGTTGGGGAGAAAATAGTGGTCTTCAATGGTTGGGGAGGAAATAGTGGTCTTCAATGGTTAGGAAGGAAATAGTGGTCTTCAATGGTTGGGGAGGAAATAGTGGTCTTCAATATTTGGGGAGGGAATAGTGGTCTTCAATGGTTGGGGAGGAAATAGTGGTCTTCAATGGTTGGGGAGGAAATAGTGGTCTTCAATGGTTGGGGAGGAAATAGTGGTCTTCAATGGTTAGGGAGGAAATAGTGGTCTTGGGTGGCTAGAGAAGGAATATTGGTCTTGGGTGGTTGGGGAGGGAATAGTGGTCTTCAATGGTTAGGGAGGGAATAGTGGTATTCAATGGTTTGGGAGGAAATAGTGGTCTTCAATGGTTAGGGAGGAAATAGTGGTCTTCAATGGTTAGGGAGGAAATAGTGGTCTTGGGTGGTTAGAGAAGGAATATTGGTCTTGGGTGGTTGGGGAGGGAATAGTGGTCTTGGGTGGTTAGAGAGGGAATAGTGGTCTTGGGTGGTTGGGGAGGGAATAGTGGTCTTGGGTGGTTGGGGAGGGAATAGTGGTCTTGGGTGGTTGGGGAGGGAATAGTGGTCTTGGGTGGTTAGAGAAGGAATATTGGTCTTGGGTGATTAGGGAGGGAATAGTGATCTTCAGTGGTTAGAGAGGGAATAGTGGTCTTGGGTGGTTGGGGAGGGAATAGTGGTCTTGGGTGGTTGGGGAGGGAATAGTGGTCTTGGGTGGTTGGGGAGGGAATAGTGGTCTTGGGTGGTTATGGAGGGAATAGTGGTCTTGGGTGGTTAGAGAGGGAATATTGGTCTTGGGTGGTTAGAGAGGGAATAGTGGTCTTGGGTGGTTGGGGAGGGAATAGTGGTCTTGGGTGGTTGGGGAGGGAATAGTGGTCTTGGGTGGTTAGGGAGGGAATAGTGGTCTTGGGTGATTAGGGAGGGAATAGTGATCTTCAGTGGTTAGAGAGGGAATAGTGGTCTTGGGTGGTTAGGGAGGGAATAGTGTCTTCAATGGTTGGGGAGGGAATAGTGGTCTTGGGTGGTTGGGGAGGGAATAGTGGTCTTGGGTGGTTGGGGAGGGAATAGTGGTCTTGGGTGGTTATGGAGGGAATAGTGGTCTTGGGTGGTTAGAGAGGGAATAGTGGTCTTGGGTGGTTAGAGAGGGAATAGTGGTCTTGGTTGGTTTGTGAGGGAATATTGGTCTTGGGTGGTTAGAGAGGGAATAGTGGTCTTGGGTGGTTGGGGAGGGAATAGTGGTAGTGGGTGGTTTGGGAGGGAATAGTGGTCTTGGGTGGTTAGAGAGGGAATAGTGGTCTTGGGTGGTTGGGGAGGGAATAGTGGTCTTGGGTGGTTAGAGAGGGAATAGTGGTCTTGGGTGGTTAGAGAGGGAATAGTGGTCTTGGGTGGTTGGGGAGGGAATAGTGGTCTTGGGTGGTTAGAGAGGGAATAGTGGTCTTGGGTGGTTAGAGAGGGAATAGTGGTCTTGGGTGGTTGGGGAGGGAATAGTGGTCTTGGGTGGTTAGAGAGGGAATAGTGGTCTTGGGAGGTTAGGGAGGGAATAGTGGTCTTGGGTGGTTAGAGAGGGAATAGTGGTCTTGGGTGGTTAGAGAGGGAATAGTGGTCTTGGGTGGTTGGGGAGGAATAGTGGTCTTGGGTGGTTAGAGAGGGATTTGGGGTCTTGGGTGGTTGGGGAGGGAAGAGTGGTCTTGGGTGGTTGGGGAGGGAATAGTGGTCTTGGGTGGTTAGAGAGGGAATAGTGGTCTTGGGAGGTTAGGGAGGGAATAGTGGTCTTGGGTGGTTAGGGAGGGAATATTGGTCTTGGGTGGTTAGAGAGGGAATAGTGGTCTTGGGTGGTTAGAGAGGGAATAGTGGTCTTGGGAGGTTAGGGAGGGAATAGTGGTCTTGGGTGGTTAAGGAGGGAATAGTGGTCTTGGGAGGTTAGGGAGGGAATAGTGGTCTTGGGTGGTTGGGGAGGGAATAGTGGTCTTGGGTGGTTAGAGAGGGAATAGTGGTCTTGGGAGGTTAGGGAGGGAATAGTGGTCTTGGGTGGTTAGAGAGGGAATAGTGGTCTTGGGAGGTTAGGGAGGGAATAGTGGTCTTGGGTGGTTAGAGAGGGAATAGTGGTCTTGGGAGGTTAGGGAGGAATAGTGGTCTTGGGTGGTTAAGGAGGAATAGTGGTCTGGGAGGTTAGGGAGAATAGTGGTCTTGGGTGGTTGGGGAGGAATAGTGGTCTTGGGTGGTTAGAGGAATCGTGGTCTTGGGAGGTTAGGGAGGGAATAGTGGTCTTGGGTGGTTAAGGAGGGAATAGTGGTCTTGGGTGGTTAGAGAGGGAATAGTGGTCTTGGGTGGTTGGGGAGGGAATAGTGGTCTTGGGTGGTTAGAGAGGGAATAGTGGTCTTGGGAGGTTAGGGAGGGAATAGTGGTCTTGGGTGGTTAAGGAGGGAATAGTGGTCTTGGGTGGTTAGAGAGGGAATAGTGGTCTTGGGTGGTTAGAGAGGGAATAGTGGTCTTGGGTGGTTAGAGAGGGAATAGTGGTCTTGGGTGGTTGGGGAGGGAATAGTGGTCTTGGGTGGTTAGAGAGGGAATAGTGGTCTTGGGTGGTTGGGGAGGGAATAGTGGTCTTGGGTGGTTAGAGAGGGAATAGTGGTCTTGGGTGGTTAGAGAGGGAATAGTGGTCTTGGGTGGTTAGGGAGGGAATAGTGGTCTTGGGTGGTTGGGGAGGGAATAGTGGTCTTGGGTGGTTAGGGAGGGAATAGTGGTCTTGGGTGGTTGGGGAGGGAATAGTGGTCTTGGGTGGTTAGGGAGGGAATAGTGGTCTTGGGTGGTTAGGGAGGGAATAGTGGTCTTGGGTGGTTAGGGAGGGAATAGTGGTGTTGGGTGGTTGGGGAGGGAATAGTGGTCTTGGGTGGTTAGGGAGGGAATAGTGGTGTTGGGTGGTTGGGGAGGAATAGTGGTCTTGGGTGGTTAGGGAGGAATAGTGGTCTTGGGTGGTTAGGGAGGGAATAGTGGTCTTGGGTGGTTAGGGAGGGAATAGTGGTCTTGGGTGGTTAGGGAGGGAATAGTGGTCTTGGGTGGTTAGGGAGGGAATAGTGGTCTTGGGTGGTTAGAGAGGGAATAGTGGTCTTGGGTGGTTGGGGAGGGAATAGTGGTCTTGGGAGGTTAGGGAGGGAATAGTGGTCTTGGGTGGTTAGAGAGGGAATAGTGGTCTTGGGTGGTTGGGGAGGGAATAGTGGTCTTGGGTAGTTAGAGAGGGAATAGTGGTCTTGGGTGGTTGAGGAGGGAATAGTGGTCTTGGGAGGTTAGGGAGGGAATAGTGGTCTTGGGTGGTTAGAGAGGGAATAGTGGTCTTGGGTGGTTAGAGAGGGAATAGTGGTCTTGGGTGGTTAGAGAGGGAATAGTGGTCTTGGGTGGTTGGGGAGGGAATAGTGGTCTTGGGTGGTTAGAGAGGGAATAGTGGTCTTGGGAGGTTAGGGAGGGAATAGTGGTCTTGGGTGGTTAGAGAGGGAATAGTGGTCTTGGGTGGTTGGGGAGGGAATAGTGGTCTTGGGTGGTTAGAGAGGGAATAGTGGTCTTGGGTGGTTGAGGAGGGAATAGTGGTCTTGGGAGGTTAGGGAGGGAATAGTGGTCTTGGGTGGTTGGGGAGGGAATAGTGGTCTTGGGTGGTTAGAGAGGGAATAGTGGTCTTGGGAGGTTAGGGAGGGAATAGTGGTCTTGGGTGATTAGGGAGGGAATAGTGATCTTCAGTGGTTAGAGAGGGAATAGTGGTCTTGGGTGGTTAGGGAGGGAATAGTGGTCTTCAGTGGTTAGAGAGGGAATAGTGGTCTTGGGAGGTTAGGGAGGGAATAGTGATCTTCAGTGGTTAGAGAGGGAATAGTGGTCTTGGGAGGTTAGGGAGGGAATAGTGGTCTTGGGTGGTTAGAGAGGGAATATTGGTCTTGGGTGGTTAGGGAGGGAATAGTGGTCTTGGGTGATTAGGGAGGGAATAGTGGTCTTGGGTGATTAGGGAGGGAATAGTGGTCTTGGGTGGTTAGGGAGGGAATAGTGGTCTTGGGTGGTTTGAGAGGGAATATTGGTCTTGGGTGGTTAGGGAGGGAATAGTGGTCTTGGGTGGTTAGAGAGGGAATATTGGTCTTGGGTGGTGAGGGAGGGCATAGTGGTGTTGGGTGGTTAGAGAGGGAATATTGGTCTTGGGTGGTTAGGGAGGGAATAGTGGTCTTGGGTGGTTAGGGAGGGAATAGTGGTCTTGGGTGGTTAGAGAGGGAATATTGGTCTTGGGTGGTTAGGGAGGGAATAGTGGTCTTGGGTGGTTAGAGAGGGAATATTGGTCTTGGGTGGTTAGGGAGGGAATAGTGGTCTTGGGTGGTTAGAGAGGGAATATTGGTCTTGGGTGGTTAGGGAGGGAATAGTGGTCTTGGGTGGTTAGGGAGGGAATAGTGGTCTTGGGTGATTAGGGAGGGAATAGTGGTCTTGGGAGGTTAGGGAGGGAATAGTGGTCTTGGGTGGTTAGAGAGGGAATATTGGTCTTGGGTGGTTAGGGAGGGAATAGTGGTCTTGGGTGATTAGGGAGGGAATAGTGGTCTTGGGTGATTAGGGAGGGAATAGTGATCTTCAGTGGTTAGAGAGGGAATATTGGTCTTGGGTGGTTAGGGAGGGAATAGTGGTCTTCAGTGGTTAGAGAGGGAATAGTGGTCTTGGGTGGTTGGGGAGGGAATAGTGGTCTTGGGTGGTTGGGGAGGGAATAGTGGTCTTGGGTGGTTGGGGAGGGAATAGTGGTCTTGGGTGGTTGGGGAGGGAATAGTGGTCTTGGGTGGTTGGGGAGGGAATAGTGGTCTTCAGTGGTTAGAGAGGGAGTAATGGTCTTGGGTGGTTGGGGAGGGAATAGTGGTCTCTGGTGGTTCATACTAATAAAATATCATATGACCACTTACTTTTTTTGTCTGTAAATACAAAATATTCCAGGTAATGTAGATGACATACTTCCACTCAAAACTAAAAATATTGTACTTCCAAAGAATATGGAGGTGTTCTGGCTTTACCTATTACCAAACATGTACATATGAAAGAGCAATGAAATGAGAAAATTTTCCTCTGAAATTATTCAAAAATAAATATATAAACCATTATTCTTATATGCATTTTTAAATCAAAACTTCCCCAAAAAACTGAGGATTTTGGGACTTTTTTTTTCACTTGGAAACATATCAAAATATGCTCAGTCAATGATAACTATGCCCTCGCTTATCATATGGGAAAAAAAGTTAGTGACTGATTGACAGGTAACTCACATAATGGATAATATGATTGCATATTTTAATTAAATCATTTTTTACCTTAGAAAACTACCAACCAAAATTCAATGAATCTTACATACATTATTACTAACATAACCTGTCAAATTTTAATAAATCAGCCAAACTGAATGAAAATAAACAAACTTTCCCCACAAGCATCACCTCCCTTAAAGAACAAGAAATGAATTTGAGCAAATCATATAATTTGTAGAACCGATAACAAATGTCCAATAAAAGTAACAGTGGCAACTAAGAAAAGTCAAAGTAAGCAGAGGACAAGGTAGAGATATGAATTTAGAGCATTTGCCAGAACAGAATGGAGTAATTTTCTCAAACAGAGCTAGGTGGAGAATGTTGGGGAAGATGTTTGTCTTGCAGAGAACAAGTAATAGCTAAAGATGATGGCTGGAGCAAAAAGCAAAAATTACTAATTAAGACATTCACTTCATTCCATAACATTTTTTTCTAGTTTCAACAGCTGAAAATTTATAAACTAATTCATATATTGTTTAAAGTTTATAAGCTTTAACTCTAACAATTATTTTGTTGAATGGCCAAGAGTATAATAAACATAACTTAGTAAGTACCATCATCTGCACATTAGATTATATATATATATATATATATATATATATATATATATATATATATATATATATATATATATATATATATATATATATATATATATATATATATATATATATATATATATATATATATATATATATATATATATATATATATATATATATATATATATATATATATATATATATATATATATATATATATATATATATATATATATATATATATATATATATATATATATATATATATATATATATATATATATATATATATATATATATATATATATATATATATATATATATATATATATATATATATATATATATATATATATATATATATATATATATATATATATATATATATATATATATATATATATATATATATATATATATATATATATATATATATATATATATATATGCTTGCAATACTCCTAATTTTGTGAGAATTCGGCTGACATTGTGGGATGAAAAATATGAATGAACAGAATTGCAACAATTGACCACATGAGGATAATTGAATATGGTTGACATCTCATTGTTGGTAGATCAATTTTGGGGGGATTTTCATCATTTTTTGCCAATACAGTAAACCCTCACTTTCACAGACCTCAATAGAATGAAGTTTGGGTTTAACAGTTTGCTGAACAAGTTTGGTAAGTGCAGTGTTCAGTGTGGTGGTAGGCCGGCCAAATGTATGTACACACATGTCAGTCAGCAGCGGTTTAAACAAAGCTGACCGGGTAGTGCATGTCTGTAGTCTTTCCATTATATCAAGTCACTTTAGGTGTGGCTGGAGGGATTAGCAGATATGCCTCTTTGTCGCCCTCTTTCTCTCTCTCTCTCTCTCTCTCTCTCTCTCAGTCGGTCAGTCAGGCGGTATATATATATATATATATATATATATATATATATATATATATATATATATATATATATATATATATATATATATATATATATATATATATATATATATATATATATATATATATATATATTGTTAACTATTAACTTCTGGAAAAGTCTTAAATACTCTGTGTCCATTTAGCTGTATAAGATCATATAATTCTAGGAAAAGATTGAATTTTTGAGGACAAAACAATGAGTTTGTATACATCCCCATACATTGTAGCAACGTGGCATGTGTGACATTGTCAACTAGGGTGACAAGGACCCTGCGCTGGTCAACCAAGTCAGGTCACCTAGAAATTTACCTCACGGGTGATGTGGGAAATAAATCAAAACATGATAATTTATAATGGAAATATGTTGAGGGAGAGAATGAGCGAGGGAGGGAGGGAGAGCGAGTGAGAGGGGAGAAGTGGCGCCACAGCTAGACTGAAGCAGCCATACCTAGAGTGACTTGATAATATGTAAAGATTATAGTGTCCGGGTCCGTCCAACTGTAATCACTTCCAACCTCATCCTTCCGTGCCTCACGTCTCATCTAATACAATAATATAATCAGAAATTAACAGACATAGCAAACATTTCACCTCATATAACAAACAAGGTTCATTACATGAGAAAAGTTTGGATCCCTCAGATATAACAGATTATCAGATACAGCCTGACTTCCTTCCCCCAGGCTGGTTCATTAAAGTGAGGGTCTAGTGTATTTGTACACACATACGTGTATTTAACCATCCTACAATAAAGAAAAGTACAGAAAACATATCAACGAAGGATACAGCATCAGTAGTGGTTATAAAGACAACCATTTTCTTTTTCAACTATGCTGAAGGATATCATGTTACTGTGAAGTATATACTAATGAATATTTCATTCTATAGAAATCAGGCAATGAAAATATTAAACAAGTAATAAAAACTTTATCATAACTACAAGCAGTTCCTCAGGTGATAAATGTAAACAAACAAGGATGTAGTGTCAGAAGTGGTGATGAAGTAGGTGCCATTTTCCTTTTCACCATTCTGGATGACCAAATGGACCTAGCGGACATGGCAGGTAAGAACTCCAATATTGTGAGAGTACGAGAACGTTTGAAAGAGTGCATGAGAAACTGAGCAACTGGGCCAGAAAGATACAGTGCTTGTCCCAACATCACATAACCCAAGCACTGCACATATCTCTCTGCAATTAGAAAATGGTGACTGCTTCATCACCAATGCTGACACTACATCCTCATTTGCTTAGATGCATCAACTGAGCAACTGCTTGTAATTATGATCACATTTTTATTAGGTAAAGGTAAAGTTGGGGGCATACGCTGTGGCAGCGCGTATCCTCAGTGCTCATCTCCGTAACATTGGCCCTTGAGCCTGTGGTGGGAGGGAGCCCATTACCCCCGGACACAGGGCCAGTGTGACATCCGGGTTACCACAGTTTACCTTCCCCAAGTTTTCCCAGGTACCCATTTATCGACCAGCCCGAAAGGGAGGATGAACAGCTGGGTGAGCTGCACGCCAACTGCCCAGGCCAGGATTCGAACCCGGGCCCGCGGAGTAGAAGCCAGGCACACTGACCACTAGACCACGGAGGCGTATATACATTTTTATTACTTGTCTGATATTTTCATTACTCTTCTAGAATGAAACATTCATTAGTATATTCGAAGTAGTATGGTATGCTCAAGCACATAGTCGAAAAATAAAGTGGCAGCGGCTTCATGACCGCCACCAATACACTGTGGTCTGACATCTACACCCTGCCACTCCTTCCCCTAAAAACTATACTTAAAACTTACGGTGCCACCCACAAAACTCAAATTACATTGGAAAATTTGGTTTTCATAAAAAAAATATAAAAAAATATGGAGTATCGGTTGCAAAACTGCCAAATCACAAACATTAGAACATACAAAATTAGAGAAAATAGTGTGTGTGTGTGTGTGTGTGTGTGTGTGTGTGTGTGTGTGTGTGTATTATATATATATATATATATATATATATATATATATATATATATATATATATATATATATATATATATATATATATATATATATATATATATATATATTAACTTTAGGAATTTTCAACCCATAAAACTGAGAAACTATCTGCAGTATTATTTACGCTACTAACAAAATACAATGCCAGTGATTTTTTACGAATTTGATATTTCAGTATTTAAGAATTGTGATGTAATATTTGAATTTTATGATTCAAAATGGACAGGTAAACTTTTTTGCCTTGGATATGAGCCTTTCTGTACATGTGTGTCTGGAAACAAGCATACAGGTCATGTATTACAAAACTTGTTTCTGTAGTCATTAACTTGAAATTCAAATGATGCTTTACAAGTTACTCTGTGTTGCAAAGTAGAAAATTCTTAGGAAAACACTACTCCCAACATACAAAACTAACTCATTTAATACCATAAAAAAAAGCCACAAGACCCATGCATCTACCTACCAAGTCACATCACCTAAAAATAATAATTACAAAAAAGTGCCACAATTTCATTCTGCTCTTTGGTCTGCAGTCCCTCTCCTAATACAGTTGGGCAGTAACACCTGTGATTTCCTTTACCCTGCCTTTCAGGTGTCATTTCTCCATGGCCACACTGCTGACAGAACTAGAAAATTCTTCTCTTTTCTCATCCAAATCTGCATTTGGTTTTACCTCCAAATTCTTGGTGCTACTGTCTGGCAATTCATCTTCCTTTAATTTGTCCTCTGAATAGGCGAGTGACTCTGAAATGAGTGTCTTAACACCTACCATCCAGGGTGAACATGTTGTGGTGTAGTCCACAATGAGGCCTTGATGTAATGCCCAAGCCTTTTTGTGGTCTTGTTGGGAGAGAGCTGAAAGTAAATCAGTGCTTTATTGTTCTACAATATCGTTAGCAGTGTGAGTATACATGCATCTGAGTATAAACCATTCTTCTTCCCTACAGACTCTGCTTCCAGACACCAGAGCTGAATAAGTCACTGATCAAACTTTATATCTCCTGAGTTCTTGTTTATTTTGGACAACTTGTTAATTCCTAGAGATTTTCTTTCATGCAACTTTAAATATACATTGGGATTGATATTCTGCTTCCACTCCTGACTCTATAAATAAGAGCATGACTTTTTCTATCAACAAAGCCTAAACCTTTTACAGATTCGAGTGAATGGATGAAGGATCCAGACAAAGGAAAATTATTAAGGTGTGACAATTTGAGTTACTATGGAAAAGCTACCCTGAAAAATTTAAGTGAGGAATAAAAATTGAAGTCATAACTAAAACTGATACTCTAATTTAATGGGATTGTATTTTCATACCTCAGCTCAATGGGAAACATGCAGTAGAATACCACTTTCTGGCAAAACTTGTACTGGTGGGCTCGTTACAGTGGGGCTCGAGACCGATAGACTGGTCGTAAGTCAAATTGGTGGTAGGTTGCAAATTGGTGGTAGGTTGAAATTTACATTAAACAAATAAATAAAATATTCAAATGTCTTGCTGCAGATAGAGCAGCCTTCCTGCCTCCCACCCCCACCCCAAAACCCAGCGCAGTCCTCAAGGGTTCACCACACCCCAGCCCTGCGTTTGGTTGACCCTTTAGCTGCGCTTCATTGTGCAGCATTACAAAATTGGGCTACCGAGTTTTGCCTAGATGGCAGCGTTGGCCAAACACCCCACCAAATCGCTGCGCCGGGGGTTGTGTTGGTGGGATGACACTGTAAACACAAGGCACGTCAGTCACACAAGTGGCCATTGTCACATCTGTTGCACCTTCTTCCCTTCTGTGAATGTTTCATTCAACTATGATTGCTGTTTCCAGTAAACAGTCACCTGTTGGGGCTGCTGCAGGAATATTGTGAGGGGGTGTTGTTGTGGACACCACTTTGCTAGCTAACTGGCATCTGCTTGATCTATCAGTGCTTGTATAGCAGACTGTAAGCCAATAAACTGATAGAGTAGCGACTAACAACATGAGCATTGGTAGTGCTTACAGCAATTCCCATTGGTTGGGAGGAATGAGTGGGCAAATTGTGTCAAGATGGCCTGAGGAGACATTGTGTGAGAAGGGTGGCCACCTACTCCCTGAATTCAGAACTTAAGCAGTACCAGTTCCTTGGTGGCACAAGTGGTACCAGCACTGGGTACCAGTACCATTAAGGCGGCGTCACACAGGGCAAATTTCTCCCATGTTGCTCGATTTTGTTGGCGGTTGGGCAAAATGAAGATTTGGCAGATTGGGAAGGATGGACAATGGTTGGTTGGTTGGTTGGTTGAGAGAAATCGGGGTCAAATGACATTCGTGCTATAAGCTGTAAATGTAAATTGAAAATCAATCATCATACATATTTACTCAAATTGTCAACTGTAAGACTCCAAAAACCAACGTACATGTGCAAGTATGTGTTTGATTTATTTGTCCGCTGTGTACAGTTATTTATAACATTCAACTGACTGTGATGGTATGCTGGGCAGAGTCTGTGCCTGGCGTGAGGTAAACAAATTGTTGAGATGGGGAACACTGCCTCTTCTGACACTTCTGCAGTCGTAGCACATGCTTCATTATGTGTAATGCAGCAGCACAATCTTTTAAAACCTCAATATCCTTCCGGTTCATGGTAAAGTGGCTGGAGAGATGCTGGCGTGGTGTTTGTTGTTGTTGTAGCGTGGCGTCAACACAACAGTTCAGGGTCAGTACAGTGTCATGCCCAACATTGTTGTTTGGTGATATCACAAACGAAAACAAGCAACATGTTGGGAGAAATTTGCCCTGTGTGACGCCGCCTTTAGTGCTGCCAAGGTACCACTTTGGTTGATACCACTATACCTTGTTCACTTAAGCTAGATTCCTGGCGCCTAGGCAGGTTGGTAAGGTTGCAGCTGATTGGCTGCACCGCTCTCTCGCAGACACTCATGTTGGACCACATCTTGCATGCTCGAGTGAGACATGTTTCTTTATTATAATTATGCCATAGCTCACCTCATATACGAGACAGACAGTTTTGGTTGACACCATCAGACTCAGCAGTGACTGTAGAATCAAAATGTATTGTAAAAACTCGACAAAAAAAAGAAAATGGTATTACAATGAGTTGAACTGTGAAGATGCTAATAAAATGTTTTAACAGGTTTTACTTATGCTCGCTGTTTTCAACAGCTGTTCATTGACTGCAGAAATATATCATTACGTTACGTAGAAAAATCTCTCGTGAACACGATAGTGTGATCAGAGTGCAAATAAAGCTTCACATATTGAAAACACAGACTTATTTATGGCAACATGTCACTCGCCGCAACCATCATGGCGTGCGACATTCTGCGTGTGGAGGCAGAGTGAAGTTAGACACTAAACAACTGCTGATCTCCCGCTCTGTTGGTGTGCTGGTGGCACATTTCCTTTTCACAGCAAGCGGTGCATGCCCTATCCCACCCATCCTGGCCTCACCCCCCGCACTCTCCCCTACCACTGTTCCAATAAGGCAATGCAGACACCAGCGGCCTCAAGATTCTGTTCGCTAACGTACAAGGCTTTAGGACCAACATCAGGGAGCTGACACACACCTTCGTCCTCAAGCACCACATCGACATAGTGGTGACAGTGGAGACCTTCCTGGACGACACGTACGCCACCACCTGTGATAAGATCCCCGGGTACTCGCACTGGGCCAGACGAGACCGCCACACAGGACAGGGTTTGCCACTGAAATGGCCTGCAGGTGGATGCCCTCACCACAGATACTCCCCTGGATATGGAGATGATGTTCCTCCGCATCATTCTCGAGGACAGGAGCGCTCTGTTACTCTGCGCCATGTACCGACCACAGTGGCAAGGCAGCGCCTCCCTCATCTACCTCACATATGACATTATGGCTGCCCACAGCTGTCAGTACGCGATGGTTGTGGGCGACCTAAATCAACATCTGGTAGGGAGGGCCTTCACCGAGCTCACAGCGGTGCATGGATTGTATAACCATGTCTACTTCCCGACACACCAACATGGAGGCTCCCTAGACCCTGTGCTCACAGACCTGCCAAGTGACTGTGTGCTGTGCTGCCCATTAGACCATGTGGGCAGTTCCAACCACAATGCCATACTCACCACCATCAGCCTGGCTCCAGTGTGTGAAGAGGAACACCAGCGAGTCATCTGGCTATGGGACTACGCGGATTGTATGGCTGCAAGGCAGGCCCTGGCAGTGACTGAATGGGCCACAGTCCTAAACGGTGACCCACAGCATGACGTCTCCGCCCTCACCACTGTCCTCAACACCGTCCAGCAGCAACACGTCCCCCACCACACCTACTCAACCAGCCCAAAAGACCAGCCCTGGTTCAGGTACAGGTGCCGTGTTGCAGCTGAAAGGAAACACAAGGCCTGGACACATTACAAAAGACACTCCACACTAGATAATAAGGTCCAACACAGACAAGCCTGCAAAAATATGATGAGGACAGCAAAGTGGGCAAACACAAGGTGGGATGCCGACAGGAGGAGAAAGCTGTCCTCAAACCAAACCGACCCGAAACAGTGGTGGGGGCTGGTGAAGGAACAACAAGGCCTTACCCCCCAAGAACGTATCCCGCCCCTGAGGAAACCTGACGGAGACCTGGCCATCACCAGCCAGGAAAAGGCTGACCTGCTGGCCTGTCATTACAGTCAAAAGATGACAACCCAGGAACCAGACATGCAGCCCCCCACCCTCCCCCAATTCATCGCCTCAAGACTAGAGAGTGTGCAAGTATCTGAGGACGCTGTCAGGAGACATCTGGGGGGCGTCAACACCAGGAAGGCGCCAGGCCCTGACAGCGTGAGTCCACACCTATTGTGGCAATGCTCCGATGAGCTCACCAGCCCCCTCGCCCAGATCTTCCAGCAATGCCTGAAGACCAAGGTGTGGCCTGCACAGTGGAAGGAGGCCAGAGTCACACCCGTACACAAGAAAAAATCCAGGTCTGAGCCAGGTAATTACAGGCCAATATCACTCCTCCCAATCATAAGAAAGATATTTGAGAGGATCATCGGGGAGCAACTGACAGCCTTCCTTGAGGAGAACCCCCTGCAGTCACCAAAGCAGTTTGGCTTTCGGAAGGGCCACTCTACCTCCAACCTCCTCCTCCTCCTCCTCCTCTCAAAGTCCTGGCATGACGCCCTTGATGATGGCCACCCCTCTCTCGTGATTGCCCTCAACAAAGCGGGCGCGTTTGACTTCGTTTGGCACTGCGGTCTGAGAGTGAAGCTGCAGCAACTAGGCCTCACGGGGGACCTGCTGCACCTGCTTTCTAACTACCTGTCAGGGAGGAGCCTCCGCATAGCAGTCAACGGAAGCACCTCGACCAGCTTCCCGGTGGAGGCCTCCGTTCCACAGGGGGCCGTCCTTGGACCTATTTTGTGGAACATATACTTCAACAACCTCCTGCAAACCATCCCAGCAGCAAACGCCTATGCCGACGACTGCACCCTCTCCAGAACATACAAGAGGGAGGAAGCCCAGAACATGATAGAGTCCGTCAACAGACAGTTGGCCTGGGGAAAGAGGTGGCAAGTCAGGTTTGCCCCTGACAAAACCCAGGCCATGGTAATATCACGCTCTCGGGAGGAGGCGAGGCAACTCCACGGCAGGCTGTGATTCAGGAACGACATCAAACCTCTGCAGACCAGCGTCGACATCCTGGGCGTGGAGGCGGACTCTCAGATGCGCTTCGACCGTCACCTTGAAAGGGTGGTGCATAAGCCCTCCTGCGCTGCATGAAGAATCTCTTTGACGCTGAAAGCCTGAACATCCTCTACAAGGCACAAGTCCGTCCAGTGCTGGAGTATGCACCGCTCACCTGGATGGCCAGTGCCCGCTGCCACCTCAACCTGCTGGACAAGGTGCAGAGGAGGGCAGAACGCCTCATCAGCGGCACCCAGCACCACCGACCGAGCCAGTGGAAGGGACAACGACGGTGACAACAGTAGCAACAACAACAACAACAACAACAACAACAACAACAACCACACGAGGGACAGGCAGGAGCAGCCACGAACCAGCTGGACAGCCTGGAGCACCGCCGCCGAGTCGCTGCCCTGATGGTGCTACACAAGGCACAAGTGGGCCAAGTGCCCCACCAGATGGACCTGAGGGCTACCTGGAGGAGGCCTGAGCGCAGCACGAGAACGGTGCTGAGCAACACCTCCCTCCTGGAAGTGCCAAGCACCCACTGTGTCTTCTCCATCGCAGCGGTGGTGTGGTGGAACAACTTCACTGCTGATGTGGATGTGACACAACTGTCCACTCAGCAGATGAAGGTTGCGTCCCACAGGTGGCTACACCTACACCCACCGTAAAAGCGTAAATGTAAACACTTATAAATAATTGTAAAAACTTGTATAAAATAGAAATGTATTCTTGGCAGAGGCTTTCAAATAGCTCCCCACTGGATGGGGGAACTTTAGCTTCAGAAAAAAAAACTGCCATGTACTAATGTACTAAACATGTTTTCAGAGAGAGAGAGAGAGAGAGAGAGAGAGAGAGAGAGAGAGAGAGAGAGAGAGAGAGAGAGAGAGAGAGAGAGAGAGAGAGAGAGAGAGAGAGAGAGAGAGAGAGAGAGAAAAAAATATCTAAATTACCAATATATCCTCTCAGGTTCTCACTCATGTGAGAGGGAACTAAGGGACTGAGCAACTGAAGCAGGTGTGAAGACTGATGAGGGTTAGTGCTGGTACCGGTACCAAGCAGTCTGGTACTGGTGTGCGTCACACATGGCCAAGATCGGTTGCACGTATCTACAACATAAACAAAGCAGTCGCGCTGTATCGACATTGCAGCATCTGCTGTTGTGGACTGTGCTGCCACTACTCAAGTTATGGACTTGTTGCTGCAGTTAAATAGAAGGAAGAAGGGGATGTGGGCACAATCATGGCTTCAGAGACGGGATGACAGGAGTGTTTTCCCAAACCTCGTCAGAGAACTCTGCTTTGAATATCGGAAGTCTTGCAATTTTCAGTGGATGGAGAAAACAAAGATATTTTGAGCTGTGGTCCCACAGCACAGGGTGTTCTCTTATCGTGTCAATTAAATAGTAAACAAAGCAGCTCTGCCAGTCAACTTTATGAGTCTCTTGGTGGGCCATCTTCCACTGCTCCTCACTCTTCAGCAACTGCTGTTGTCTGTTTGTTTACATACAGCAGCGCGGTTGCTCGTACTCACAACTGTTTTTCATTCGTACAGATGGAACCAACGGTTGGGCGTACGGGCAACTGTGGTTGCCGGTAGCCCCAAGGGTTGGAGGGAAACAGCTATAGTCCATCGACTCTTGAGCCCTGTGGCTTGGCCTGGGTTACCACCCATTGTTTACACATCTAGCGATGACCTGCGCATGGCGATCTGTCTCACTGTTAGTCTGTATGTTATCTATTTATGGAATATATATATTCATAATACGACAGCAAGGTGTTATGAAGGGCTTGGGATTTGAGGGAAAGACAATGACTCTGTAAACCTTCCATTTCACTTGGCAACGTGGCTCATGCGATGGTGCCGCACCATTCACCCTTCTGCCATCATGGAAGACTCACATAGGTCTCACTCTCGTGTCCTGCACAGCCAAGCAAAAGATATTAAATATAACGTAAATAAGAGAGGGGGGGGGGGGGTAGCGAGCTCCTCTGAGGAGAGTGATGGGGGTGATGTGGCATTAGTGCGGCTCAGGGGAGCCGTACCTAAAGGCTCAAGTTAGATTCGATAGACTATAGTGTGACACCACCTATTGCGTCAACTTTCCTCTGTACAAGTTTGGTAAAATTTAATTAAGTTTTCGTCTATATTTCATCTGTTTAGTATTGAATTCTTTTTTGTTTTAGATTTAATGATTTCCACTGGTTTTGTGTAATGAATTTGTGCACAAAGTACTGTTGTAAAAGTTTAAATAAGCAATCATCTGGGGTCCAGGAAGGGATTAATCCATTATACATTGATTCCTATGGGAAAAATAGCTTCGGTTTAGCATTTCGGGTGAAGAATGGCCTTCAAGAACGAAATAAGTTCATGAACCGAGGTTCCACAGTAACTTATTTTAGTTAATCTTTCTTATATGTATGACATAAATGTGCTTGACAAAGTGCAGGTAAAGTCCAAGGCAGGTAGGTACTGAATATTGGCAATTGCTGGACTAAGTATGGTAAATGTCTGAGAGTGGGCCGTGGCCCCCAGATTGTAGTGATTCTTGATTCCCAGACTTTTGTGATTCTAAACAGGTGCTTCCCTTATTAGTCCAGAAAATCGAGGGTCAAGTGTATACATTTTTTTTTTTTTTTTTTTTTTTTTTTTACGTGCATGTACGCCTATAGCGCCAGTAGGCTCGCTTGAGAGGCCTGGATGGTAGTCGGTCCCAGCCCATCATGGCGCAGGCAAGTGTTTATAGTGGCGCCATCTTCTCTTGGCTCATGCTGCCCCCCGGAACTCCTTCTTGATTCACTTGGACGGTTTCCTCTAGAGTCCGGGTTGATGGGTGGCCTTCAGACAGCATGTGGGTAGTTTTAAGCCACTCGGCAGTGACTGAAAAATCCGAGGTGGTAGCGTGGGGATTTGAAACCGCGTCGTCCATCACGCAGTGAATGTGGGCCCAGCACACTACCACTCAGCCACCGCCTACATATTGAGAATTCAGAAAAGAAAAGGCATTTTTCCCACCCAGTTCACATTAACATTGACATTATATACAAAACAGTACCTTTTTCTCACAGAAGTGTGAGCATGGAAGTAAAGAGGGACTTGAGAAATATAGTAATAGTACCAACCCTCACATAGGCAAGCGAAACATGGGCCTGGAATGAAAGTCAGAGGTCTAGAGTGCAGGCAGTGGAAATGAGTTATTTGATGAGTGCTTGTGGTGTGAGTAGAATGGATGGAATGAGTAATGAAAGTGTGTACGAGCATTTTGGAATGTGTCACAGGGGTGAAGGGAAGAAGTGTGGAGTGGTGGAAGGAGTGAAGCGACAGATTTTAAAGTGGTTTGGCCACATGGAGAGAATGGAGGAGAGTAAGATGACCAGGAGGGTGTATGTGAGTGAGATAGAGGGAGGGAATGTTAGAGGATGACCTCCAGTGAAATGGAGAGATAGGATGCAGGAGTATGTCAGGGAGAGGGGTGAAAGATCCTTGAGAAACTTTGAGCAGGCAAGGAGGGAGTGTCTGGATAGAGAGAGATGGAAACTCTGTAAGGCACTAATGTATATACAGTAAAACCCCGATTATCCGAAATGGAAGGGGGGAAGCCTCTTTCGGATAAGCCGATTTTTCGGATAATCCGGATTTATGGCCGCCATTTTGATCGCCGCCGACTGACGATGTAAACAATGAAACCAAACAAACACACGCTACGCTAAACAAAGTAGTACGCTTAAAACATGTGATGTAAATGTTTTATTGTATGTTTGTCTGTGTGTCTCCTTGTCTGGACCAGTGTATGTTGATACTTGTGAGCGTTGCAGATCTGAATTGTGAATGTTGCAGAGTGCGATTGTGAATGGTTGTGCAAGCTTGCAAGTGTGACCTTGATGCATCGTGCAGGTGGAGACACAGTATGATGACTCATATTATCGCGCCTTCGTATGTTGGAAGGGGAATGTGGCATGGAGTGGAGAGGGGAGTCGTGTTTGTGTCGTTGTCTTGAGAGTACGGTGTGAGAGTAGTCGTGCAGTAGTTTGTTCGTTCGCCGCACCTACGTCCTTGCTGGGGCGAAGGTGCGGACGTGGTGTTGTTGAGAGTTTGTTTAATGTTTTTTGTCTAATACATTGATCTATTCGTTACAAGCTTTTTCGGCAATACGTATTAGAAAGCATATTCATTTTAACTGTTCTTATCAATTTTAAATGTGTTAATATAGTACATATGTAGTTACTTTTATTTATTTTTGATGTTTTATAATGTTTTAGTATAGAAAAAAAAAATTTTAATTGCATTATCCAGATCAATTTCGGATAATCCGGTTTTTCGGATAATCTGCTTTCGGATAATCGGGGTTTTATTGTAATATCATGTACATACACTCGGCCCTCGATTTAACGAACCACAAAATCTCAATGGACAAATACCCGGTGTCCGGTGCCCGGTGTGACACCGGCTTTAGAAACGTCAAAACCCTAAAATAATAACAATATCACAAAAGTGATATTTTTCATCAAAACTGCTTGCATTGCCTCCCTTAAGGAGGTCGAGGAGGGTGAAGCCCCCCTCTCCCCTCCCATTAGGTAGGTTTGGTTAAGTTAGGTTTGGTCAAATTTATTTGGCTCGCGGTTTGGGGTGGCGGAAAAATGAAGCGCGGGACGGGACATGGCGGCGGCGTGTGTGGTCCAATTCGTGGGCCTGTGTTGCGAGAAATACCTCCTTGCAAAAACAAGTCGCGTTGCTGTCCACCACGCATGCGTACGGGGGGAATACACAGCAGGAAAACATTAATTTACCTGGTTTTGTTCAATTAATGTGTCCACTTCCGAGTGTGAGCGGTGAGTGAAATGAATAGGCAGTATGTATGTTGAATCCCTCTGTGAGTTGTTTTGCGGCTGCGGCTGCGGGCAGCGGCGGGTGCAACAGCCATTGAAAAGTCAGTCATTTAATGATTTGTGAAGGGTTGAACATCCCAAAGAAATTAGGGCATTAAAAGTCAATGGGTTAGACCTTCAAAATTATATATGGGACCCTTGGGACCCTCAAGTTTTAGCTTGCAACCCCCTTGCAAATTGCTTAGGGGTTTAGCACCCCTAGGGAAAAATGCTATTGCAAGCCATAGTATACAACAGATACATTAATTTAGATACTATAATAAGCTCTACACACACCTTCACTGAGTGCAACCATGCGCTTCTGGACTTCTAGGCTAAGCTGATCCTTCTGCCACATCTCTGCCATAACATTCAGCCTTTTTCTTATCTCCTCATGGGTACTCTCCTGTAAAAAAAACTTGATTTTGAGCACAACAGTCCTTTAATAAAAATGCAAACTCAATAAATGGGGATTAAGTGATCCTGATTTGGGAAGGAACAAGATAGGAAAACATTGTCATACAGGAAAAACAAGCATTTACACACCAATCAAAATTTCAGAGGTATCCTAATTCAGCAGGCACCCCTAATATGTGCAATCCTAGTGCACAGAACACCTAGTATGAGAAAACCTGAAAATCTAACCTACAAATACCAAATACACAAATCAGCTCCATAATACACAGGGCAGAGGATGAGGCCTGCAACCAATGCTTTTCTTCTACCCTCCTGCACACTGTGATGACACACTGTTGTCTGCCACCCACACTGTTGAATGACTGTTGCTGTAACTGAGCTTGAGGCTCAGAGTGAAAGTATTGAAAGTGATAGTTCAGATAAAGAGGGTATTGGTCTGGTAAGTGGCAAGATGTGAGGTATGACAGGCAGTACAATAGACACACTAAGCGTCTCATCCTGCCTTGGAACTCCTGCTACTCAACACACTGTCTCATCCTGCCTTGGAACTCCTGCTACTCAACACACTGTCTCATCCTGCCTTGGAACTCCTGCTACTCAACACACTGTCTCATCCTGCCTTGGAACTCCTGCTACTCAACACACTGTCTCATCCTGCCTTGGAACTCCTGCTACTCAACACACTGTCTCATCCTGCCTTGGAACTCCTGCTACTCAACACACTGTCTCATCCTGCCTTGGAACTCCTGCTACTCAACACACTGTCTCATCCTGCCTTGGAACTCCTGCTACTCAACACACTGTCTCATCCTGCCTTGGAACTCCTGCTACTCAACACACTGTCTCATCCTGCCTTGGAACTCCTGCTACTCAACACACTGTCTCATCCTGCCTTGGAGCTCCTGCTACTCAACACACTGTCTCATCCTGCCTTGGAACTCCTGCTACTCAACACACTGTCTCATCCTGCCTTGGAACTCCTGCTACTCAACACACTGTCTCATCCTGCCTTGGAACTCCTGCTACTCAACACACTGTCTCATCCTGCCTTGGAACTCCTGCTACTCAACACACTGTCTCATCCTGCCTTGGAACTCCTGCTACTCAACACACTGTCTCATCCTGCCTTGGAACTCCTGCTACTCAACACACTGTCTCATCCTGCCTTGGAACTCCTGCTACTCAACACACTGTCTCATCCTGCCTTGGAACTCCTGCTACTCAACACACTGTCTCATCCTGCCTTGGAACTCCTGCTACTCAACACACTGTCTCATCCTGCCTTGGAGCTCCTGCTACTCAACACACTGTCTCATCCTGCCTTGGAACTCCTGCTACTCAACACACTGTCTCATCCTGCCTTGGAACTCCTGCTACTCAACACACTGTCTCATCCTGCCTTGGAACTCCTGCTACTCAACACACTGTCTCATCCTGCCTTGGAACTCCTGCTACTCAACACACTGTCTCATCCTGCCTTGGAACTCTGCTACTCAACACACTGTCTCATCCTGCCTTGGAACTCCTGCTACTCAACACACTGTCTCATCCTGCCTTGGAGCTCCTGCTACTCAACACACTGTCTCATCCTGCCTTGGAACTCCTGCTACTCAACACACTGTCTCATCCTGCCTTGGAACTCCTGCTACTCAACACACTGTCTCATCCTGCCTTGGAACTCCTGCTACTCAACACACTGTCTCATCCTGCCTTGGAGCTCCTGCTACTCAACACACTGTCTCATCCTGCCTTGGAACTCCTGCTACTCAACACACTGTCTCATCCTGCCTTGGAGCTCCTGCTACTCAACACACTGTCTCATCCTGCCTTGGAACTCCTGCTACTCAACACACTGTCTCATCCTGCCTTGGAACTCCTGCTACTCAACACACTGTCTCATCCTGCCTTGGAACTCCTGCTACTCAACACACTGTCTCATCCTGCCTTGGAGCTCCTGCTACTCAACACACTGTCTCATCCTGCCTTGGAACTCCTGCTACTCAACACACTGTCTCATCCTGCCTTGGAACTCCTGCTACTCAACACACTGTCTCATCCTGCCTTGGAACTCCTGCTACTCAACACACTGTCTCATCCTGCCTTGGAACTCCTGCTACTCAACACACTGTCTCATCCTGCCTTGGAACTCCTGCTACTCAACACACTGTCTCATCCTGCCTTGGAACTCCTGCTACTCAACACACTGTCTCATCCTGCCTTGGAGCTCCTGCTACTCAACACACTGTCTCATCCTGCCTTGGAACTCTTGATATTGAAGTCCATCAGGCCAGTCATCTACTGTCTTGTGAGTCACCATAGTGTTTGTTATTTTAGCTATATATATATATATATATATATATATATATATATATATATATATATATATATATATATATATATATATATATATATATATATATGTTACAGGGAAAGTGTGAAATCAGTCATTTCATGAAATCCCTAGTGAATTTGTGAAATGGATTTTTCATTTTGCTAAGTTATGGAACCTAACGTAACCTATCCTACCATTCTAACTCTCACCCTACCCTAAACTAATACTAACTAACCTAACCTTACTCACAAAATTATTCAATGTTATGTTATTTTAATAAGGTTATGATAAGTAAGGTTTGGTTAGTTTGGGTAGGTTAAGGTAGGTTAGGTTAGGTTAGGTTAGGTTAGTTTAGGTAGGGTAGGATAGTTACGTAGGGTTCCATAACATAGCAAAATGAAAAATCCATTTCACAAATCACTAGGGATTTCATGAAATGACTGATTTCACACTATCCTTGTAATATAAATATATATATATATACAGTCATCCCCCGCCGTTCGCGGGTATTTCGTTCCCGGACTTCGGCGCGATGCGCGAAACCGCGAACGGCGGGACTATAACCCTATGGGAAAATATGCATTTGGGGAAGTCACCTCTGACACGTCATATAAAACATGTTTTTTTCGTTCCCAAAAGTAGCCCAATTTGCGATAAGTAGCCCAATCTGGCAACACTGCAGTGTGGCGGCGCGTGAATTTTTTTTTTTAGGATAATGTTGCTATGAGAAAATCTCGACCAATAGCAGTCGTCCCTGAGTGAGCTGCTGGCCAATAGGAAAGCATGACGTCACAGTCTAACCGTGACGTCACTCAGGAGCAACCTAAAGGCGGTGTCACACTAGCACTTTTTCCGTCAACTTTTTCCGTCGTTTTTCTGAAAATCGTCGATATCTTGGCTGCGGCCTGTCACACACAAACGGTGTTTCGTCTGAAACTTTCCGTCGGCACAGACCATGGGAATGTAAACAAACATGGAGTCCACGCTGCGGCAAAGATACGCTGCTCTGAACCTAATACTGTGTATTGTGAGACTTAGACGAGCTAAACAAGCCAAAAAGCGTGCATGGATGCGCTCATGGTTGGCTCGTCGGGAAAGAGAAAGTGTGTACCACAGGCTGTTAAAAGAGCTGAGTTTAGAGGATCATGAGACTCTGAAGAATTGGATCAGGTTGGACAAGAGCCAGTACCACAGACTTCTGGAGTTAGTGACACCTCTCATTGCCAGAAGTGACACCAGGATGAGGAAGGCTGTCACTGCAGGAGAGCGTTTGAGACAGGTTGAAGCCACGCGGAAAGTCTCGGTCTTGGTCTTGGAAATGTAAACAAAGGCGGAAATTTGCAGGCGGAAACGATCCTGATCGTCTGACAAATTCATGCGATAAGTTCATGCGGAACGATGAAAAATCGACGGAAATCGCATTAATCGACGGAAAAAGTGCTAGTGTGACACTGCCTTAACGTCCATTGCCCCGCCTCCCTCCTCTCTCCCTTCCCCCCTCCTCTCTGCCTCCCTCCCTCCCTCCTCTCTGCCTTCCTCCCTCCTCTCTCCCTTCCCCCCTCCTCTCCTCTCCTCCTCTGCCTCCCTCCCTCCTCTCCTCCTTCCCCCCTCCTCTCTGCCTCCTCCCTCCTCTCTCCTTCCCCTCCTCTGCCTCCTCTCCTCCTCCCTCCTCTCCCTTCCTCCCTCCTCTCTCCCTCCTCCTCCTCCCTCTGCCTTCCCTCCCTCCTCCTCTCTGCCTCCTCCTCCTCTCTCCCTTCCCCTCCTCTCTGCCTCCCTCCTCTCCTCCCCCCCTCTCTGCCTCCTCCTCCCTCCTCTTCCTCCCTCCTCTCTCCCTCCTCTCCCCTCCTCCTCCTCCTCTCTGCCTTCCTATTTAGCGTCAATGCATCCGCGTATACATGAAACTGGGGCCGCGTATAAGCAGGGGGGTCACAATTAGTTGATCGCGAATACTTGAAACCGCGTTGGGTGAGACCGCGAACGGCGGGGGGTGACTGTATATATATATATATATATATATATATATATATATATATATAGATATATATATATATATATATATATATATATATATATATAATATATATACATATATACACACACACACACATATATACACTCACCTCTCGATTAACACGAGGGTTACGTTCCTGGAGAGGTGAATTACACACACACACACACACACACACACACACGACCCACCTCCAGGAGGACGGCCTTTTAGCGTTTTATTCCGTGAGATCTGTGCATATTGCCGGTGAATCAGAAGGCTTTTGGACCTGATGGAGTGCCTCCTATTCTCCTTAAAAACTGTGCATCCGTGCTGACACCCTGCCTGGTCAAACTCTTTTGTCTCTGCCTATCAACATCTACCTTTCCTTCCTGTTGGAAGTATGCCTTTGTACAGCCTGTGCCTAAGAAGGGTGACTGTTCCAATCCCTCAAACTACCGCCCTATAGCTTTACTTTCCTGTCTATCTAAAGCTTTTGAATCAATCCTTAACCGGAAGATTCAAAAGCACCTTTCCACTTCTAACCTTCTATCTGATCGCCAGTATGGGTTCCGCAAAGGGTGTTCTACTGGCGATCTTCTTGCTCTCTTAACTGACTCTTGGTCATCCTCTCTTAGCCATTTCGGTGAAACTTTCTCTGTTGCGCTAGACATATCGAAAGCCTTCGATAGAGTCTGTCACAAGTCTTTGCTTTCTAAACTGCCCTCTTTCAGATTATATCCCTCTCTCTGTTCCTTTATCTCCAGTTTCCTTTCCGGCTGTTCTATCTCTGCGGTGGTAGACGGTCACTGTTCTTCCCCTAAACCTATCAACAGTGGTGTTCCACAGGGCTCTGTCCTATCACCCACTCTCTTCCTGTTATTCATCAATGATCTTCTTTCCATAACAAACTGTCCTGTCCACTCATACACTGACGACTCCACTCTGCATTATTCAACTTCTTTCAACAGAAGGCCATTCCAACAGGAAGTACATGACTCCAGACTGGAGGCTGCAGAACGCTTAACCTCAGACCTTGCTATCATTTCCGATTGGGGTTGCAGGAACCATGTGTCCTTCAATGCCTCAAAAACTCAATTTCTCCACCTATCAACTCGACACAATCTTTCAAACACCCATCCCCTATTCTTCGACAACACTCAGCTGTCACCCTCTTCAACACTAAACATCCTCGGTCTATCCTTAACTCAAAATCTCAACTGGAAACTTCACACCTCTCTCGCTAAATCAGCTTCCTCGAGGTTGGGCGTTCTGTATCGTCTCCGCCAGTTCTTCTCCCCCGCGCAGTTGCTATCCATACACAGGGGCCTTGTCCACCCTCGTATGGAGTATGCATCTCACGTGTGGGGGGGCTGCACTCACACAGCTCTTTTGGACAGAGTGGAGTCTAAGGCTCTGCGTCTCATCAGCTCTCCTCCTCCTACTGATAGTTTTCTACCTCTTAAATTACGTCGCGATGTTGCTTCTTTTTCTATCTTCTGTCGCAACTTCCACGCTGACTGCTCTTCTGAACTTGCTAACTGCATGCCTCCCCCACCTCCCGCGGACCCGCTGCACACGACTTTCTACTCATGCTCATCCCTATACTGTCCAAACCCCTTATGCAAGAGTTAACCAGCATCTTCACTCTTTCATCCCTCACACTGGTAAACTCTGGAACAATCTTCCTTCATCTGTATTTCCTCCTGCCTACGACTTGAACTCTTTCAAGAGGAGGGTATCAGGACACCTCTCCTCCCGAAATTGACCTCTCTTTCAGCCACCTCTTTTGATTCTTTTTTGTAGGAGCAGCGAGTAGCGGGCTTTTTTATTATTGTTTTCTTTTTTTGTGCCCTTGAGCTGTCTCTTGTTTAAAAAAAAAAAAAAATCTTACATCTGTGTCCTTCCCTTCCCTCTCCTCCACTTCCCTCCACAAATACCTTCCCTCTCCTCCACTTCCCTCCACAAATATATTTCTTTATCACAACTAACATAAGGAAATAAAATTCAGCAGACACATGTCATCTACACATAAAATTTCTCTGTATAATTATGAATACATCTCAAAATAATCAACTAATTTATGTTTCTTGATGTGCACCATTTAATTCTGCTATATTTATATATGATACATGATGATTATGTTGAGTTTATGGCTTAAAACTTGTTATAATCAGTAGTGACATTTGAAATTTGGCTCGCGCGGCCAGCCCGGATACGGGGCGGGGCGCCGTTTTCGCCCAGCCATAGTGAAGGGGTTAACAACATGTATGACCTCATCATCACAATGAAAGTGCTTTTTAGCCAAACTTTTCTTCATGTTGGGGAACAGATGATGTGATGGTGCCAAATCAGGAGAATAGGGAGGATGATCAACCAGTTCAAAGCCACAGTCATGCTCAGCAGCCATTGCAACCACAGACTTGTGTGCTGGAGCATTGTCCTGATGAGACAAGATCCCTTACTTCAGTTTTCCTGGGCATTTGGTCTTGACAGCCTCTTGTAGATGCCTCAGCAAGTTGGCATATTACTCTCCACTGGTGGTTTGGCCCTTTAGAAGATAGTCAATGAACACAATGCCCTTAGCATTGAGGAGGGGTGTTTCCACTGCATGGATTGTCTCTTTGTCTCTCACTCAAAGTGATGAACTCAAAACTAATCCTGGGTTAGAAAACAATGAAAGAAACCAGCTGGATCTGCCTCAAACAGTGCCAAATTAAATTAATTACATTAAACTAAATTAAACAAATTAATGTAATCCTGGGTGGTGGCAGATGAAGGATATCCAGACCTTGGGTCATCTTCAAGGCTTTCCCTTCCCCTCATAAATTCAGCTGGCCACTTTTGCAATGTTGATAATGCTGGAGCATCATCCCCTAATGTAGCAATTATGTCAGCATGAATGCCATTGGGAGTTAAAACCTTTTTTTGCAGGTACTTGATAACACCACTATGTCAAATTTTGTCCATTTTCAAGAGGAGTCACCACTACTCAGTTTTAAAGTTTCTTTTGACCATCACTGATAAGAAGAGTTGAACTTTATGCATGTCGAATTTAATCACCCTAGCTTCACTCAGCCTACAAACTTTTCATGCCATCCTCATAATTTGGAGGACCTACCAGTACAGCATTTCAATAATCATTGCAAGAAAACTATGAGTCAACCTACATTAGGAGACAAACTCTATTTATTTCCATTTCACTGAATTGAGGTTTCTTAGTAAATGTAAATGTCAACAAAAGTAAAGTGATGGTTTGTGAGCAAAGTAGAAGTGAGGTTGTAGATTTTGTATGCCCATATAGAGTGGGAATTGAATGTGAAAAAGAATGCAAAATAATTTTGAATGGTGAAGAAATGGAGGAAGTCAATGAGTTTAAGTACCTTGGATCAGTTATGTGTAAGCATGGTGGTATGGAGGGAGAGATAAGAGAAAGGCCATTGCAAGGAAGAAGGGTGGTAGGGTCTTTGGGACGAATCATGAATGGCAGAAGTGTGAGCATGGAAGTAAAGAGGGATTTGAGAAATACAATAATAGTACCAACCCTCACATATGCAAGTGAAACGTGGACCTGGAATGAAAGTCAGAGGTCTAGAGTGAAGGCAGTGGAAATGAGTTATTTGAGGAGTGCTTGTGGTGTGAGTAGAACAGATGGAATGAGTAATGAACGTGTGTGCGAGCATTTTGGAATGTGTCACGGGGGTGAAGGCAGGGGCGTCATTTCAGATTTTTCTTGGGGGGGACAGAGACAGTTTGGTGAGCAAAGAGCTTCATCAGCTCTCTCTCTCTCTCTCTCTCTCTCTCTCTCTCTCTCTCTCTCTCTCTCTCTCTCTCTCTCTCTCTCTCTCTCTCTCTCTCTCTCTCTCTCTCTCTCTCTCTCTCTCTCTCTCTCTCTCTCTCTCTCTCTCTCTCTCTCTCTCTCTCTCTCTCTCTCTCTCTCTCTCTCTCTCTCTCTCTCTCTCTCTCTCTCTCTCTCTCTCTCTCTCTCTCTCTCTCTCTCTCTCTCTCTCTCTCTCTCTCTCTCTCTCTCTCTCTCTCTCTCTCTCTCTCTCTCTCTCTCTCTCTCTCTCTCTCTCTCTCTCTCTCTCTCTCTCTCTCTCTCTCTCTCTCTCTCTCTCTCTCTCTCTCTCTCTCTCTCTCTCTCTCTCTCTCTCTCTCTCTCTCTCTCTCTCTCTCTCTCTCTCTCTCTCTCTCTCTCTCTCTCTCTCTCTCTCTCTCTCTCTCTCTCTCTCTCTCTCTCTCTCTCTCTCTCTCTCTCTCTCTCTCTCTCTCTCTCTCTCTCTCTCTCTCTCTCTCTCTCTCTCTCTCTCTCTCTCTCTCTCTCTCTCTCTCTCTCTCTCTCTCTCTCTCTCTCTCTCTCTCTCTCTCTCTCTCTCTCTCTCTCTCTCTCTCTCTCTCTCTCTCTCTCTCTCTCTCTCTCTCTCTCTCTCTCTCTCTCTCTCTCTCTCTCTCTCTCTCTCTCTCTCTCTCTCTCTCTCTCTCTCTCTCTCTCTCTCTCTCTCTCTCTCTCTCTCTCTCTCTCTCTCTCTCTCTCTCTCTCTCTCTCTCTCTCTCTCTCTCTCTCTCTCTCTATATATATATATATATATATATATATATATATATATATATATATATATATATATATATATATATATATATATATATATATATATATTTTTTTTTTAAACCACATAAGCACGGTTTTTCAGCATAAATTATATAATCTCACTACTGTTCTTTTACCTTATCATCACGGGTAGCTATATAAGAATATAAACAGACCAGACAGACAAGGATTAAGAAACATAATATTTCCGAGAAATTTCATGTATTTATGATTGTACATTTGAAAGGTAAACATGAGTACAGGACCTTCTTTTTCTTATATTTGAATTTTAAGGAAAATATATTTTATAAAGCTGCCAATGCCGGGCATTATTGAAAGTTAAAAAACAATTGCATCATTACTGTAATGAAATTAACATCAAGATAATTAAGTATGAGCAATAATACTGTTGATAATTTGAGTATACTCACCATACTGAAAAATTAAATAAAAGTAATACTGTTGATAATTTGAGTATACTCATCATACTGAAAAATGAAATAAAAGTAATACTGTTGATAATTTGAGTACCATAACAAAACGAAAATAAGGTTTTTTTACTACAGTCCTATATACAATCACACCAATGGGTACCGGCGGTGTCTCATGCGAGCAAAATCATCGACTAGTTCTTCCAGATCAAAAGACTTGACCA
Source organism: Eriocheir sinensis (assembly GCF_024679095.1). NCBI lineage: Eukaryota > Metazoa > Arthropoda > Malacostraca > Decapoda > Varunidae > Eriocheir > Eriocheir sinensis. The sequence goes on along the minus strand of NC_066534.1, from coordinate 5,531,354 downwards.
TGTGTTTCTCTGTGGCCATCAACAACAAGGAAGATAGCCGGTCATCCCCAGTTTTTGTTCTCAGGTAGTTCTTTACATGTTTTAACACAGAAAAAAACCTCTCGTTACTAGCAGTAGTGACTGGAATGGTTAGCAAAATTTTAAGGATAGCTAGCAACTCAGAAAAGGCAACTGGTAAAGTTTTAAGAGCAGTGTACACATCGATTAGGTCTTCTGGTTTCTTTTGTCCTAAGAACACCTTTGCAGAATGAACTTGTGAAACTAAAAGGACTGTATCAATGTGTGCACTGTAGTGCTTTGCGAACAGAGTTAGTTTTTCCTCATCAAGGAACTGCTTCGATTGACAGTCAAATGCAGAGAGAGACTGAAATAAATCTATGTTATTGCTGAACCTGCGGTCAAATTCAGCAATGCACTTATCCATTACTGGCAAATACAACTCTGTCTTCAAATGCTGTTTTAGAGTGATGTGCTGAGAAGATGCCAATTGCCCTTGTCGCTTCCCAAGTGTACTGGTTATGAGGTACTCTTTCAGTCTGTTTGATGTTTGTTGTATTCTCTTGGTGCTAGCTAATCCCACAGTGGCACTTTCTCCTGGTACATCAATTCCAAGTTTTCTAGCAAACTCTTGTGCCTCATCATACAACTTCTCATATTCTCTGTCAGTTCTCATATTTACGAGATTTATCTTTGTTGTTGTGATTAGATCTACAGCCCTAACAATAGATATACCTTTCTCTTGAAGCTGCTCTGACAGACAATTTGTTTGCATGAACAATTTCTCTGCAACAAACAGACAAAGTATGAATCTCCAAGATTCCATTCTTGACTTAAGGCCAGATGCTTCCACAGAAGTTTCATTGCTTGACTCGGATAGAAAATTTAGTACTGCAAGAATAGCTTCATATCGAACACGAATTTTGTAAATACTCCTGTACCAATAGATACCAATAGCTGGTAGGGGGGGCAAACTGAGGCTTGGGGGGGGCAACTTGAGTCTTGGGGGGGGCCACTGCCCCCCCCCAGACCCCCAAATGACGCCCCTGGGTGAAGGGAAGAAGTGTGGAGTGGTGGAAGAAGTGAAGCGACAGACCTTAAAGTGGTTTGGCCACATGGAGCGAATGGAGGAGAGTAAGATGACCAGAAGGGTGTATGTGAGTGAGATAGAGGGAGGGAATGCTAGAGGACGACCTCCAGTGAAATGGAGGGATAGGGTGCAAGAGTGTGGTGGGGAGAGGGGGGAAAGATCTTTGAGAAGTTTTGAGCAGGAAAGGAGGGAGTGTCTGGATAGAGAAAGTTGGAAGCTCTTCTGCCGTGGCCATCCCCTGGTGGGAGCTCCTAGGAGCAGGCGTCGATGAAATGATGATGATGATGAGGTTTCTTATGTGCAGATAGTGTTTGACAATTGTGTTTGAGCTCTTTATAATCCAGTCTAGAGTTCAAGATGCAATTAGATTATGAACAGAGTTCATGGGCTGCAACTGTGATTCACCCTCATTGATGAAGAAGGTGCTTTCTGCACCATCACACCTTTTGTTCCCTAAAATAATTATTTCTGTTTAAAAATCATTTAATTTTAGCTTTTCGCCATCCAGATCTTCATGTCCAACATCAACGACTCAATACTTCTTTTTATATCAGCAACCTTTGTAATTTTCACATAATCTAGTTGTCAACAGCATATATGTGATAAATCATGTCATATGGGGAGGCGGTGGCTGAGTGGTCAGCGTGTGGATGTGGTGATCCCGAGGACACTGACACTTATAATTTTCAACTATCGTCAAGTGGCAGAAAATTACCCACATGCTGTCCAGATCTTCACTCAACCCTTCAGAAAAAAAGGTAGAAAATTATCAGTAGGAGGAGGAGCTGATGAGACGAAGAGCCTTAGACTCCACTCTGTCCAGAAGAGGTGTGTGAGTGCAGCCCCCCCACACGAGATGCATACTCCATATGAGGGCGGACAAGGCCCCTGTATATGGATAGCAACTGCGCGGAGGAGAAGAACTGGCGGAGACAATACAGAACGCCCAACCTCGAGGAAGATGATTTAGCAAGAGAGGAGATGTGAAGTTTCCAGTTGAGATTTTGATTTAAGGATAGACCGAGGATATTTATTGTTGAAGAAGGTGACAGCTGAGTGTTGTCGAAGAATAGGGGATAGGTGTTTGGAAGACTGTGTCGAGCTGATAGGTGGAGAAATTAAGTTTCTGAGGCACTGAAGGACACAAGGTTCCTTCCACCCCAATTGGAAATGATAGTAAGGTCTGAGGTTAAGCGTTCTGCAGCCTCCAGTCTGGAGTCGTGTACTTCCTGTTGGGATGGCCTTCTATTGAAAGAAGTTGAATAATGCAGAGTGGAGTCGTCGGCGTATGAGTGGACAGGACAGGTTGTTATAGAAAGAAGATCATTGATGAATAACAGGAAGATAGTGGGTGATAGGACAGAGCCCTGTGGAACACCACTGTTGATAGGTTTAGGGGAAGAACAGTGACCGTCTACCACCGCAGAGATAGAATGGCCGGAAAGGAAACTGGAGATAAAGGAACAGAGAGAGGGATAGAATCCAAAAGAGGGCAGTTTAGAAAGCAAAGACTTGTGCCAGACTCTATCGAAAGCTTTCGATATGTCTAGCGTAACTGAGAAAATTTCACCGAAACGGCTTAGAGAGGATGACCAGGAGTCAGTTAAGAGAGCAAGAAGATCGACAGTAGAACGCCCCTTGCGGAACCCATACTGGCGATCAGATAGAAGGTTAGAAGTGGAAAGGTGCTTTTGAATCTTCCGGTTAATGATTGATTCACAAGCTTTAGATAGACAGGAATGAAAACCTATAGGGCGGTAGTTTGAGGGATTGGAACGGTCACCCTTCTTAGGCACAGGCTGTACAAAGGCATACATCCAGCAGGAAGGAAAGGTAGATGTTGATAGGCAGAGACGAAAGAGTTTGACCAGGCAGGGTGTCAGCACGGAAGCACAGTTTTTAAGGAGAATAGGAGGCACTCCATCAGGTCCATAAGCCTTCTGAGAGTTGAGGCCAGAGAGGGCAAAGAAAACATTATGTAGAATCTTAATAACAGGCATAAAGGAGTCAGAGGGGGGATGAGATGGAGGAATATGCCCAGAAACGTCCAGGGTGGAGTTCTTACAGAAAGTCTGAGCTAAGAGTTCAACCTTAGAGACAGATGAGATGGCGGTGCTGCCGTTGGGGTTAAGGAGAGGAGGGAAAGAGGAAGAAGTGAAATTGGAGATATTATTAGCTAGGTGCCAGAAGTCACGGGAAGAATTAGAAAAAGCAAGGTGTTGACATTTTCTATTGATGAAAGAGGTTTTGGTAAGTCAGAGAATAGATTTGGCACTGGTGTTCTTAACTAAATCCTCCTGTATCTTTGCTGATGCCATTTTAGTTGAGACTGAACAATAGGAATATTCTATTCTGTTCAAGTAGTGGTAGCACTTGATCATGTATGGCATACTCTGAAACCCTTGATAAAAAAGACAAATTGGAGACTGAATCACAGTTTGACAGTCTTGACATGAAGTCAAGGTTTCTTAAGAAGAGGCTGATGCAAGACTTGCTTTTCAGAGAGTGGGAAACAACACTCTGAGAAGCATCTGTTAACTATTTCACTAATAAAAGCAGCTGTTTTATTGTAGACACTAAATTATTCAGAATATTCCTTCTGTTTAATAACATTTGTTTAATAACATTTTTTCTGGATCAAGCAGTTGGTCAGGAACATAGACCCCCTCCAGAGTTGATATAGCTCTCTGGAGATAATGGAAGAGAATGATATGAAAGAGTACAAGAAAGGAGAGCTTTAGAGAAATATAGAAAGCAGGTGGGTAAGAGCGGCTGAAGATTATACCATACAAAAGAAACATACAAGTTGAGAAAATGGAGGCTCTTCTGCTGTGGATACCCTCCTAAAATAATTCTTAAGGTAACTATCAAAATTAACAGATGAATAATAAAAGTAACTCACCTTAATTTTCTCAGAAATAGCTTTAAGACAATCCAAGAGCTTTGTCTCTACCAGTTCTAACATTTCTTGAGAGGGCACATGGTTACTATGTCTTAGTTCACCATCACATTGAGTAGCAGCAGCAGGGGGCAGGGAAGCTGGAGGAGGGCACGTAGAGACTGGTGGAGGATGAAGAGGGATGCCACTCTTGGTTGGGGGCACACTGCTGCCTCTGGTAGTAGATAGCACATCATTCAGAAAATTGACTTTTTTATCCTTTTGCATTTTATCTGAAATCACTAGGCTCCCCATAGTCTATTCAAACTCTTGTGGTATTTACTGCATACTTCTACCAAATAAGACCATGCATAAGGAAAAGCCCTGTATAACATTTCAAGGAGAGTATACACTGGATAATGGCAAAAAATTAAAGTTTACCCTCTTTTATTCCAACGATCTAATTTTCTTTTGCCATTCAATGTGCATGTTTTATTCTGACATAGTTTTGAATGAAAACATCATCAGAGTTAAACAAAGCATTTTTAAACCAGTGTTTTGTAAATTCATTACATACCTTACTCAAAATCAACAAAACAGAAATCCAGACATACAATCATACAGTCACCTCTCGATTAACACGAGTTTAAATAACGTGTTTTTGATTTAACACGAGTTGATATTTAAGGAGATACGTTTAACTAACGCAATATGTTCGATTTAACACGAGTTTCATCGATGACGTCATTGATGAAACATTATTAATACATTAGTAGGTCACAGAAACAACAAAAACACACGTTCTCACCTCATCCTTCCACCTCCTCACAGGAGGTGGAAGGACGGGGTGAGGAGGGAGGAGGGATAGCGGGGTGGGTATTTGGCAGACGACAACGACGAGGAGTGACGCATCAACAAAGTGATGATGGTGAGTGTGAGGACGTGTTTTTGTTGTGTCAGTGACTTACAAATGTAATGTAGCAATTCTTTCTTTAGAAAACTTTAACTTAAAGGAGTTAGCTTTGTCACCAATAGCATGGGTAGTCAAAGGAAGGGGAAGGAGGCAAGTGAGGCGGAGTGGCGGAGATGAAGGGAGCAGCTGGTGACAGGAGCGCGGGGAGAGGAGGGACAGTGGCCGACGCAGGTGAAGAACAAATTTAAATAAAATGATAACGTGTGTTTTTGTTGTTTCCATGACCTACTAATGCATTAATATTTTTTCTTTTTAAGGTTAAAGTAACAAAATCCTCAAAATAGGCAGATTTTCCCAGTGTCCAAGAATGTAACTCCCCCTATTACCATTGTTTCCTATGGGGAAATTATGTTTAAATAACGCGATTTTAAATAACGTGACATCTCCAGGAACGTAACCCTCGCGTTGAGAGGTGACTGTACCTCGGTTTATGAGTTTAACCCCTTCACTACGGCCAGGCTAAAACAGCGCCCCGCTCCGTATCCAAGATTGCTGTGCGCACCAAATTTCAAATGTCGCTATTAAATATAACAAGTTTTCAGCCATAAACTCAACATAATCATCATGTATTATATATGAAAACATGCAAAATTAAATGGTGCACATAAAGAAACTCACTACGGCCAGGCCAAAACAGCGCCCCGCGCCGTATCCGGGATTGCCACACGCGCCAGATTTCAAATGTCGCTATTGAATATAACAAGTTTTCAGCCATAAACTCAACATAATCATCATGTATTATATATGAAAGCATGCAGAATTAAATGGTGCACATAAAGAAACAAATTAATTGATAATTTTGAGATGTAAGCATAAATATAGAGATAAAATAACTTGTATATTGGCTAAAGCCAGTCAGGACGCAGTATGCGTGTCATCGAAACGAATTAAGCTCATAAGTCGAGGCATGACTGTATTCTTTATTCTTTCGCAAGTCGCCTAAGTATTCTCTTGAGGGTTTCTTATAAAGTAGGTCTTCCAGATGGCATTATTTAGACATTTTTGTCTAAGTTGGTATGCCAATTAATTGAGTTACTTTTGTGGCTAACATAATGAAGTTGACTGTTTATGCTTTTGAAGAGATACCTATTTTCAAGAACAACTTTATTTTTGTGTTGAAATGGATTAATGCTATTTCTTCTTTTTTTACACAAAAGGAGTAAGAGGAAGGTGAATGAAGTAGTGTGATAAAAGTGATGTCTCAGATGATGATTTGGAAAATGTTAGGAGAGTGTAACTGTAAATGATTAAACAGGAAACAAATTTATCTGAAACATTCAGCAATGTTAGGAAAATTGTAAGAATGTTTACAAATTAACTTTGAAGGGTTTGATTTACATTTTCATCGAATACAGTTTCTGAGTGGCATTTGATGCTTGGATTACAAAATAATCTTTTTCTTTAATAATAACTGCAAATGTAAATTTCAGTTGCAATTGCAAGAGTTTCTTTTCTGGCTAAAGGAATTTCAATAATTAAGAATTTGCTTTTTCAATTGTATAATATATCTATTTTTATACCAAAAAGCATTTCAATAAAAAAGAAAATTGTCTTAGTGAATATTATTTACCAATCCAATTCCCTTCCAAATAATTTACCTATACTACACTACTGAAGTATTTAGGATTTGCATTAGTTGACATAAATATTATCCAAAATGGGAAATCCCAGGATCCTGGGAAATATCCTGGTTTGTCCCAGAATCCCAGGATACTGAGAAACCTCCAAAACAGGAAACCCAAATAAATAGATTATTAAGACACCTCTTCAACTGAATCTGATCCTCTCTTTTAGTTTCTCCAACTGTATTTTATTTGTGGTAGCAATTCTTTAGTGTTCTTTTTTATCTTCTTAATTCTTTAATTTCCTTGCTAAAATGGTAGGCTCAGTACTGAATTTGTAAAACTTACTTGAGGGTTGGTGGCATTGGTGATGAGGAAGAAGTGTCCTGAGGGTTGAGTGGGATGGGTACACGCTTGTTGAGAAGCCGGTGTCGCCCAGGACCAGCAGTATTGCCCCTACCAGCAGTACTAAAGGCAAGTTTTGGAGGATCATTCCATCCTCGCTCAGGGTTACCTATAAAAAACATAACTGATACAAATGTTGTCTCAAAGGCTAGAATCTCGATGAATATACCTGATAAAGATATATAGAACGTGAAGGTGGCAGAAATGATCCCTGTAAGTTAAAAACTATTATTCATGTTTCTTATAGATTAAAATAACACAAACTCTTGTTAAGAAATTTCATGAGCTCTGAGACCATGCTGCACCCTGGTGCTCCTCTTGACTGAAGTCGCTGAAGTTAAGGTTGACTGAAGATCCAGACGGCATGTGGATAATCTTCCGCCACTCGCCGATGGTTTGAAAAATCAGCGTGTTTCAGTGGAACTCAAACCTAGTCCACGCTAGGTCCTTGGGCCATGCACGCTGACCACTCGGCCACTGCCTCCCCAAATAAATAACTATCCACATCTTGTTAATAAAATATTCTGAATAAATTAGAGCATGATCTGAAACACACTGTGTCAGATTACTATACTTGCCTGATGATTAGTTAAAAAGTTATTCCCGAAAAACAATATAACACGACCTCTGAAACCCATAGTAGTCAACAACTAAGATACTGAAGATTGTTAAGTGTGTCAATGCTTACAGGACTGGAGCATTTAGTGGATGTGTTCAGTGCTGAGACAAGGCAGTGGCTGAGTGGTTAGCATGGCGGCACTGCGTGCAGGACAACGTGGGTTCACACCCTTCTCAGTACCACAAGCTGGGATTTTTCAGTCACCGTCGAGTGGCCTAAGACTACCCACACGCTGTCCAGAAGACCACCTATCAACCTGGACTCTATATTATCTCTCTAGAGAGAGGGTCATTGATGAGCTCCGGGAGGCAGCATGAGCCAAGCAAGATGGCGCCGCTATAAACACTTGCCTGCACCACAATGGCCTGGGGCTGACTATCAGGCCCCGCCAAAAAAGTCTACCAGCGCTGTAAGTGGAAACAAAAAAATATATATACGGTACCCTCCTGAGTTTCGTGCTATCTGAGTTTCACCATCCTCGAGTTTCACGTTTAGTCCTAAATTCCTACCATCCCGACTTTCAAGCATTATCACCCTGAGTTTCGCGCTACTTTTACATGTATCAGTCACGTCTACCTAACGTCGGCGTCATGAGCGCTGCCTTAAAAGGCGGTGTCACACTGGTTATTTTAATTCAACCGTTAGGGCTACGAGCTTAGCAATCGCGTTGCCTGTACTCCCAACCAGGAGCGAGTTGTCGGCCGTCCATACGGATGGAAAATGGTTGTGATTATGAGCAACCGTGCGGCTGTATGAAAAACAAACAGACGGTGGTAATGTCTGAGGAGTGAGGAGTTGGAAGATGGCCCACCAAGAGAATCATACAGTGGGCTGGCAGAGCTGCTTTGTTTACTGCTTAATTGACAAAATATGAGAACATCCCCTGCTTTGGAAGCCATGATCGCCTCACAACCGCTTCTTCCTTTCATTTAACTGCAGCAACAAGTCCATAACTTGGGTAATGGCAGCACAAACCGCAATAGCCTTTATACTATAGCTGACGAAGCCATGTCGATACATAGCGACTGCTTTGTTTACGTTGAGGGTACTGGCCACCGACCTTGGCCGTGTGTGAAGCACACTCGGAAAGGTTCCCCATGCCACCAACGCAGTTGGAGGAAAAAGGCCCAGTTTGACACCAGCAGCTTTAGATTCCCTCAGTTAAGTGAATGTGTTAACCGTGTTCACATGTTCTGAGGCGGGATACACAAAGGTGCACGCTAATGGCCCTCGGTAAAAACTACGAACTATTGATTTAGAGCGCTGTCTCACATTCACGATCTTGCCTCCCGACGTTAAAAATCTCGCACTGCCAGACATATGTTACGACCATCATAAGTAGACCCCCATTGTCTACGTCGAAACGACGTTGTTAAGAAGTTGTTGAGATGGACAACCGACGGTCGTAGCTTATTGCCAATGGGTGACAGATGTCAGGGAGGGCTCCGATGGTTTTTAAATTTCTAAAATTGTCTGCGTGTGGCCCGACGTCAGGGGGGCGCCGGGAGTCATGATCGCGACTGTGTGACCGCGGCCTTAACTCTCAACATTACTTCAGATTCACAAAGCTTTTGTTTCGTTGTTACTTTAGCAGACAGCGCCATGTTGAAACAGGGTGACTGCTTTGTTTACGTTGTGGATACGGGAAAGTTGGAGTTGCCGGTTACCCCTATCGCCAATGTAGTTGGAGGAAAAAGGCCCAGTGTGACGCCAGCTTATGGACAACCTACAACTGGCCCGTAACCCCATCAGTTGGAGGAAAACAGCCAGTGCGACACTGCCTTAATGCAGTGAGGCTGCTGATTTGGTGAGTGCCATCGATGACGTCATTGGACTCAGCTAATCACAAACGTGTCTTCAAAACTGTCAGCCATTTGTAAGGCACCCACCTTCAGCTGCAGCTTCAAAACGACCCATTCTCTCTTCCCATTTTCTTCCTTTTTTCAAGGGAACGTATTTTGAGATAGCAAGGGAGTAAAAGGGAAAAAAAAGTCAGCTTCTCCATGGGCTGGAAACAAATAAGCACATTTTCAGTGTTTTAAACATTCCAAGTTTTGTGATTCTCAAGTTTAGTACTATACCTTCAGAACAAAGCAAGCGTGAAACTTGGGAGGGTACTGTAAATAAAGGCTACGACAACATGAGGCAACACCCCCTAACCCACCTTGCAAGTAAGATATCACCAACCCCTAATCAACCCATCCACTTCAGCATTTTTGTTATTGAAGTAAGTTGAGCACATTTGATAGGGTTGCTTGATGACCCAGGGTTGGATTCATCAAACCATTTACCATGCGTGTGGCTGGTAAGTTTTGTGGTATCTCCGCCCACCCGGTAAATTCACATTCATCAACTACTTTTTTTTTTTTATGTCGCGGCCTATTGCACTGGTAGGCTTCTTCCCGGTGGGGCCTGATGGTCAGCCCAAGGCAAACGCACAAAACATCAGATTCACATATTTTTTACAATAACTTCGGTTCTCCTCATCGTAGAAACTTCAGACTTGGTTCATATTTTAGCTCATGGAAAGATGCACCTTGCATGGCCTTGGCCTTGGCCTTGATCTTGACCTTTGACCTCAAAAAGTTTGCCCAAGGTCAAAGTTTTCAAAAAAAAAATAATTACCGCAAATTACTTACCACACCCCTGGTAAGGTAAAAAGTTACTGCAACTCCGAACACCCGTAAGTGAGTTACTGCAGGCGTGGTAAGTGCCGCGGCTTATGTTCAGAGGTGATTTTGATCCTATGTATATTTTTACCTCGGGATGTGCCCTACACCATCAGAATCAGAAAAGCATGCAGATTTAGGATCTGGGCTTATAAAAGTGATACGACAAAAGCCAACTGAGTACTAAGGAGCTGAAGGGAAATAAGTGCAAGAAAATGTGTACTCCCTATTCATTTAACACGTTAACCGCGTATTGGGCCACCAGTGTACCAAGCAGATGTTTCACTTGTTGCGGCATATTGGTACATCTGTGGCCCGAATAGCCCTTTCTATAAACTTTTACAAACATGAGTATATAAACAATTTGTGTGTAAATTTGTATTTATTATGACTGCAGATGTGTTGCAATGGTACCAGGTAACAAGTTAAACATGATAAGGTGATAAGATCAAACTCTTTCGTCTCTGCCTATCAACATCTACCTTTCCTTCCTGTTGGAAGTATGCCTTTGTACAGCCTGTGCCTAAGAAGGGTGACCGTTCCAATCCCTCAAACTACCGCCCTATAGCTTTACTTTCCTGTCTATCTAAAGCTTTTGAATCAATCCTTAACCGGAAGATTCAAAAGCAACTTTCCACTTCTAACCTTCTATCTGATTGCCCGTATGGGTTCCGCAAGGGGCGTTCTACTGGTAATCTCCTTGCCTTCCTAACTGACTCTTGGTCATTCTCTCTTAGCCGTTTCGGTGAAACCTTTGCTATTGCGCTGGACATATCAAAAGCTTTTGATAGGGTTCGGCACAAATCTTTGCTTTCCAAACTACCCTCCTACGGTTTCTATCCTTCTCTCTGTACCTTTATCTCTAGTTTCATTTCTGACCATTCAATTTCTGCTGTGGTAGACAGTCATTGTTCTTCCCCTAAATCTATTAACAGTGGTGTCCCACAGGGTTCTGTCCTATCTCCCACTCTCTTTGTTGTTCATTGATGATCTTCTTTCCAAAACAAACTGTCCTGTCCATTCTTACGCTGATGACTCCACTCTGCATTACTCAACTTCTTTTAATAGAAGACCCACTCTACAGGAACTAAACGATTCAAGGCTGGAGGCAACAGAACGCTTAGCCTCAGACCTTACTATTATTTCCGATTGGGGCAAGAGGAACCTGGTGTCCTTCAACGCCTCAAAAACACAGTTTCTCCACCTATCCACTCGACACAATCTTCCAAGCAACTATCCCCTATTCTTTGACAACACCCAGCTATCACCTTCTTCAACACTAAACATCCTCAGTCTATCCGGCCTTAACTCAAAATCTCAACTGGAAACTTCATATCTCATCTCTTACTAAATCAGCCTCCTCTAGGCTGGGCGTTCTGTACTGTCTCCGCCAGTTCTTCTCCCCCGCACAGTTGCTATCCATTTACAGGAGCCTTGTCTGCCCTCATATGGAGTATGCATCTCATGTGTGGGGGGGGGTCCACTCACACAGCTCTCCTTGACAGAGTGGAGTCAAAGGCTCTTCGTTTCATCAGCTCTCCTCCTCATACTGATAGTCTTCTACCTCTCAAATTCCGCTGCCATGTTGCCTCTCTTTCTATCTTCTATCGATATTTTCATGCTGACTGCTCTTCTGAACTTGCTATCTGCATGCCTCCCCACCTCCCACGGCCCCGCTGCACACGACTTTCTACTCATGCTCATCCCTATACTGTCCAAACCCCTTATGCAAGAGTCAATCAGCATCTTCACTCTTTCATCCCTCACACTGGTAAACTCTGGAACAATCTTCCTTCATCTGTATTTCCTCCTGCCTACGACTTGAACTCTTTCAAGAGGAGGGTATCAGGACACCTCTCCTCCCGAAATTGACCTCTCTTTTTGGACACTCCTTTGACCTCTATTCAAGAGCCGTGAGTAGCGGGCTTTTTTTTTATTTTTCTTTACGCCCTTGAACTGTCTCCTGAGCTGTAAAAAAAAAAAAAAAAAAGTATGTAAAAAGAATAAAAAAACAGGCATACATATAAAGTTTGGTGACATTTCGCTTCCAAATATAAGCATTGCATTATGTAACAGTAATCAACTGCAGAGGAAAATTTCCCTCATAACAAATAATGTAAAAAAATAGATAAACTAGACACATAGCACTCGGAGAGTGCACACCTCTGCCAAAGATCATCCTGAAAATTGGTATGGGTATCAACTGTGACCTTATGCTTATGCAAGGTCAAGGTCTAGGCCATGCAAGGTGCATCTTTCCATGAGCTAAAATATGAACCAAGTGTGAAGTCTCTACGATGAGGAGAACCGAAGTTATGGCCAAAAATATGTGAATCTGACGTTTTGTGCGACCTCGACATTTGACCATTGACATCAAAAATTTAATGGGTTCTATTCTTGATAGACACAAAGCTTCCCTGAAAAATTGGTTATCCACAAAATTGTGCACAGGAGACTGTGACCTTGACCTTTGACATAAAAAATCTAATAGTTTCTATTCTGGATGGACATGAAGCTTCCCTGAAAAATTGGTTGAGATATACGCAAAATTGTGCACAGGAGACTGCTCACGAACAAACAAACAAATAAATAAATAAACGTACCGACCGGACCGAAAATATAACCTCCACCTTCGTTGGCGGAGGTAATAATAAGTACCTAGAAATTCATAATAAATGAAAATTTTGCTCTTCATAATAGAACAAAAAATAATGCTCCAAATCACTACTAATGACTTGGAATATTAGATTATCCTAATGTTTGATTTATTGCAGTGTAGTTTGCTGAACTGTAGAAGAAAGCACCACTCGGCAAATAATGTAAAAAAAAATATCCTGATAAATTAAAATTTTGCTTTCATAACTGAATAGAAAATAATGTTCCCCATCCTGCTCTTCATCTATTTCTGACTCTTCACTTTCCTCGGAGAGCTCATCATCTGGGTCATCAGAATTGACGAAAAAAGCCTGAATAATCTGAATCACCAGATGAGGTATCCGATCATCCTCCGTAAAATACGGTCGGGCTCATTTATGTTGAAAAGGAAGGAAAAAAGCATTATTAATATGTAGTTTTCTTATGTACAGCTGATCAAAATGTAAGATATTGTATCGATACTAACTCATATATTCATCATAAAAACTACACCAAATAGCATAACAAGATTATATCATCAGTGTGTCGCGAACTGGTACATATATGCGCCAATCCATGCCTGGTACACTGGTGCACCAATACGCGATAGAGGGAAAAAATATTAGTGGTCCACGATTCGGTATATATTTGTACAGGTAACTCTCGATTTACGTGAGTATTGTGTCCTTGAAGAGGTCGCGTAAATCAAAAACAATGTAAATCAAACAAGAGGTAGGTTTCTATCAAAAAATAAATATTCACTTCATTCAGTGGAGAGAGAGCGAGAATATCCAGATCACCAAGATATCCACTCAGGCACTCAGTCTCAGCCTCACTCGTGTGAGGCAGAAATGAGGGACACCATGAGCGACTGGCTAGTATTGGTACAGGTAACTCTCGATTTACGCGAGTTTGTTTTACGAGTTTTTGAAATAACGCGGGGTCCAAAATCTAAATAAATGTTTAATTTACACGTTTTTTCCACTTATACGCGATATTTTATGGAGTGGCCACCATATGTCTCACGCAACTGGACTCACACGGCGCCGCGGCCACACAGCTAAGCTCAGTTCTTCCTGCGCGCCACTTGAACAACAATACAGTACCCATGCTGCCACGCTACTCAACGATAGAGGTGGGCAGGTAACGGTACCAATACCGGTACTAACGGTACCAGGTATACGGTACGGTACCGGTACCAGGCTGCTCGGTACCGGTACCAATACTAGCCAGGCGCTCATGCTGTCCCTCATTTCTTTCTCAGACGAGTGAGGCTGAGACTGAGTGCCTGATTGAATATGTCGGTGATATGGATATTCTCTCTCTCTCTCTCTCTCTCTCTCTCTCTCTCTCTCTCTCTCCACTGAATGTATTATGCGCACCTTTTTCACATAAAAAATGCCTGAAAGTATAGCCCTGCGCGTTATACGCCGAATGTACAATTTTTTAACGATTTTAATCTTCTTTGGGGTGTTTTTAAGGGTCTGTGTTTCGTTTTATCCAATAACAACGGCAAACTTACCTTTATTACTGTTAATGATCCTTCATAGTCCATAGCTGTCTTATAATATGTAACCATAGAATACAGGGCGATCAAATAACTACTATAAAAAAATGAAATCGGTGGAGCATCGCCCATGTCTTGCCGTTATCCCGTTTTCCCGTCGGGCGCCATTTGTACATCTTGATCTTGATGTCACAGGTGGCTTACGATTGTATGACTAAGGAGCAGTACAAGCAACATAAAAAAATTAGGTTAAGATTCGTTTTAGGTCCGTGCCAGTATCTCATTACCTACCTTATGAAACATCAGTATCTCTTCATATATCTTTTCTACAAACCTTCAACAGTCATGGAAACGCTTTGAAAATCCAATTCAAGGACTTTTTTTTTACTCCTGAAAATAGGGGATAATGTTTACGAAAGCGCGTCGCCTCCTCTGGCGACGGTGCAGCCGGTGTTGCGAGAAATACCTCCTTGCTGAAATGTCACATATACATGTGGGGGCGGGGGTCGAGGGGGCGCAGCCCCCCCGTTAATAGGTCGTAAAGTTCGGTTGGAGTAGTTTAAATATGCTCCCCGACCCTAAACCCTCATCGAGCTATTTTACGGCTGCAGCGTCGTCGCGGCCGCCGCCAGAGGAGGCGACGCGGTTCCGTAAACATTATCCCCTATTTTCAGGATAAAAAATAAAAAGTCCTTGAATTGGATTTTCAAAGCGTTTCCATGACTGTTGACAGTTTGTAGAAAAGATATATGAAGAGATACTGATGTTTCATAAAGTAGATTATGAGATACTGGCACGGACCTAATACGAATCTTTACAAAAAAATTATATTGGAAAAAATAACCATGTATTCATTATTAATTATTAATATTAGTGAGAATAATGGGGTAAATATGATATCAGAAACTGTGCATCATGAGTCTTGTACGAGGAGTTATTTCACGCCCAGCCGCCATTTGTATTGTTTACAAACCACACAACCACACCCACACAACAAAAAGCTGCATGCCGCATTGTCTGTCATAACCTACGAGTGACTGTGAGAATAATATGCTTATTATGATCTCAGAAGCTGTACATAATCAGTATGGACGAGGAGATATTTCTCGCAACACCTGCCCGGCCGTCATTTGCATTGTTTACAAACCACACAACCACACCCACACAACAAACAGCTGCATGCCGCGTGTCACCAGAACCGCTTGAATTGTGTCTTGCCTAGTTGTCTGTCATAACCAACGAGTGATGGTGGGAATAATATGCTTATTATGATATCAGAAGCTATGCATCATCAGTCTGTACGGGGATGTATTTCTCACAACACCAGCCCGACCGCCATTTCCATTGCTTTACTCAAGGACACTTGTCAATTCAAGCGGTAAAGATTACACCTAAAATATATAAATTTCGGAAAACTGTACATTGTCAATGTTCTTTAACCCGTACATATTTCTGAGCATTTTAAGAACTTTTTTTTTCAAAGTTTGGGGTGCGCGTTATACGCCGCAAAATATGGTATTTATTTTTCGACAGAAACCTACCTCTTGTTTGATTTACATTGTTTTTGATTTACGCGACCTCTTCAAGAACGCAATACTCGCGTAAATCGAGAGCTACCTGTACCGGTACCGAGCAGGGGTGGATCAAATACAATTGTATTTGTATGTGAATTGTATTTAAATACAATTTTAATGTATTTGTATTGTATTTACATTTTGACATCCAGAGAAAAAAGTATTTTGTATTTGTATTTTGGTACCCAGAAAAAAGTATTTTGTATTTGTATTTGTATTTTGGTACCCAGAAAAAAAGTATTTTGTATTGTATTTGTATTTTGGCACCCAGAAAAAAAGTATTTTGTATTGTATTTGTATTTTGATACCCAGAAAAAAAGTATTTTGTATTGTATTTGTATTTTGGTACCCAGAAAAAAAGTATTTTGTATTGCATTTGTATTTTGGTACCCAGAAAAAAAGTATTTTGTATTGTATTTGTATTTTGGCACCCAGAAGAAAAGTATTTTGTATTGTATTTGTATTTTGGCACCCAGAAAAAAAGAATTTTGTATTTGTATTTGTATTTTGGCACCTAGAAAAAAAAAGTATTTTGTATTGTATTTGTATTTTGGTACCCAGAAAAAAAAGTATTTTGTATTTGTATTTGTATTTTGGTACCCAGAAAAAAAAGTATTTTGTATTGTATTTGTATTTTGGCACCCAGAAAAAAAGTATTTTGTATTTGTATTTGTATTTTGGTACCCAGAGAAAAAAGTATTTTGTATTTGTATTTCTATTCTGGTACCCAGAAAAAAAGTATTTTGTATTTGTATTTCTATTCTGGTACCCAGAAAAAAAGTATTTTGTATTTGTATTTGTATTTTGGCACCCAGAAAAAAAGTATTTTGTATTTGTATTTGTATTTTGGCACCCAGAAAAAAAGTATTTTGTATTTGTATTTGTATTTTGGTACCCAGAAAAAAAGTATTTTGTATTTGTATTTGTATTTTGGTACCCAGAAAAAAAGTATTTTGTATTTGTATTTGTATTTTGGTACCCAGAAAAAAAAGTATTTTGCATTGTATTTGTATTTTGGCACCCAGAAAAAAAAAGGACTTTGTATTTGTATTTATATATATATATATATATATATATATATATATATATATATATATATATATATATATATATATATATATATATATATATATATATATATATATATATAAGGAAATAGAAAAAGTAATGTTAAGCCACATTAAGGCGGAGGAGGAAACAGATGAAGGTTGAAGGCTAAGGAGGAAAGGATTAACGTCAGATCACGGGGACAGCGGAGTAAGGAGAACATTAAGGTTGAAGGCGGAGGAGGAAAAAAATTAAGGGTGGGGAGTACGGAGGAAATTAACCTCAGGTCACATGGAGGAGGAGTAGGAGAGGATTTAGGGAGTTAATAAGGGATGGGTGGCTCGGAAGAAGGATCCGCCCGCAAAAATGTGTGACGTCATGGAAATGGGAGGCATATGGGATGAGGTGTGAGTGAAGACGACGAGAGACAGTAAACCGATCTACTGCTTTAACTTGGCAAATGCACTACAATCACCTATCAAAAAGAGGTTGCATCCATTTCTTGAGAGGACTGATGTCATTGCCGCAGCTGTCATGGGCCCCAGGTTTAAGCTGGCATGGATGCCATGTAAGAAAATACAAAAGGAAAAGGTTTCCAAGATTGTGGACCTAATTATTTCCGAGTCGACCTTGAAGAAGAAAACATTTCAAGAGAGTGAGCCTTTCGTCTTTTCGGCTGGCATGAGTGCAACACGACCTCGTCTTTTTGCCTACATGCCTCCAGCTGGGCAAATGATGGCAAGTGCATCAACAAATGACACTACAGTGGTGAAGGCAGAACTTGAAATGTACCTAGAAGAAGGTGTTTTGCCTTTTGATGTCAATCCACTGAGGTACTGGAGTGATGCAAAAAGCTTCAAAATTTTGAAGCACTTTGACAAGAATATTCTAGGTTGCTGTGCAATGTTGGCACCATCTGAGAGGGTGTTTAGTAAGGCCGACAATTTTTACACTCCTGAGCGAGCAAAACTCGGCCCGGAAACTTTCCGGACATTAATGATGATAAAATGCAATTATGATATGTGAAGTGTAAACTTGTGAAAAAAAGTATCTTTATATTTTTTGCATAATTTCAGGAGTATTTTTATTTGTATCTTTGAAATCTGGAATAGGAGTATTTGTATTTTTATTTGTATTTTTAGATTCAGGAATAGAAGTACAGGTAACTCTCGATTTACGCGAGTTTGGTTTACGTGTTTTTTAAATAACGCGGGGTCCAAAATCAAAATAAATGTTTAATTTACACGATTTTTTCACTTATACGCGATATTTTATGGAGTGGCCACCAGATGTCTCACGCAACTGGACTCACACGGTGCCGCGGCCACACAGCTGAGCTCAGTTCTTCCCGTGCGTCACGTGAACAACAATACAGTACCCACGCTACTCAACAATAGGGGTGGGCAGCTACCGGTACCAGCTATACGGTACAGTACCAGTACCAGACTGCTCGGTACCAGTACCAGACGGCTTGGTAACGGTACCAATACCAGCCAGTCGCTCATGGTGTCCCTCATTTCTTCCTCACACGAGTGAGGCTGAGTGCCTGAGTTGATATCTCGGTGATATGGATATTCTCTCTCTCTCTCTCTCTCTCTCTCTCTCTCTCTCTCTCCCCACTGAATGAAGTGAATATCTATTTTTCGATAGAAACCTACCTCTTATTTGATTTACATTGTTTTTGTTTTACGCGATCTTTTCAAGGACACAATACTCGCGTAAATCGAGAGTTACTTGTATTTGTATTTGTATTTTTAGATTCAGGAATAAAAGTATTTGTATTTGTATTTGTATTTTTGGAATCCCGAACAAAAGTATTTGTATTTGTATTTTTGGAATCCCGAACAAAAGAATTTGTATATGTATTTGACTTATAAAAAAATCAGTATTTAATCCAACCCTGGTACCGAGCAGTCTGGTACTGGTAACATACTGTATAGCTGGTACCGTTAGTACCAGTACTAGTACCGGTACCTGCCCACCCTTATTGTTGAGTAGCGTGGCAGCGTGGGTACTATATTGTTGTTCAAGTGGCGAGGGGGAAGAACTGAGCTCAGTTGTATGGCCGCGGCGCTATGTGAGTCCAGTTGCGTGAGACATCTGGTGGCCACTCCATAAAATATTGCGTATAAGTGGAAAAAAAACGTGTAAATTAAACATTTATTTGAGTTTTGGACCCCATGTTATTTCAAAAACGCGTAAACCAAACTCACGTAAATCGAGAGTTACCTGTACCATGGATTTTTACGCTCTCTGCTACAGGCCATCCTCTCACAATGATAGATACACCCTCTCTCTGCAAAAGTCCAATGGACACTGGCGTGGTGGCGCCACGAAGGTTCCGCGGTGCAGACGAGAGCACTGAGTTGCAAAACACGGTTAACGTGTTAACTCTGATGTTCGTATGTGTATTTTTACATTATCGTTACAATTATACACTAGTGTGCTGCAAAATTTTCTCAGGAAGATGATGGTGGTCTCAGTTTTTCTTAAAAATGAATTTTGGGGTCAGGAAACAGGGTGGGAGTGAGGTGTGTGAAGTCGTCAGTGTTGGATGAACTGGGCACACCCACGGCCACCGGCTTGCATCACTTGCACACTGCACAGGGCTTTGGTGAGCAGTCTATACAGTTGCAAAGCTCGCACATGATTGGCTATACCGAGCACAACAACACGTTGCTAGGGTAAAGGTTACCACGGCATTACCACGCGTTCATGAATGCCGTGTTTGAAAGATACCACAGCCGTGGTAGCGCCCCTATAAATGTGAGAGATACCGCAGGCATGGCTGGTAAGGTTGATGAATCCTGCCTCCAGAAGGTATATTATTTTCCACTATAGGTTATGCTCACAGTTGATCTTTTTCAATTTTAAAATTGTATTTCTTTTATTGAGATCAGATTTTTTTATAAAGTGGATTTTAACTATTTTTCACAAATGAATATAAGAATGCACATCTTTATATTCTCTTTACATTAGTTTGAAATACACATTGGAGTATTCTTGCATCATATTACACCATCATATTTAACCTGGTCTAGGAGGCGGTGGCTGAACAGATAGCGAGACGGCCCCACGTTCAGGAGGACGCGAGTTCAATCCCCGACCGGTGCCACCAAGCTGGGATTTTTCAGCCGCCGCCGAGTGGCTTAAAACTACCCACATGCTGTCCAGAAGACCACCTATCATCCCGGACTCTAGATTCTAGGATTAATGATGAGTTCTGGGAGGGCAGCATGAGCCAATGCAAGATGTCGCCACTAAAACACTCGCCTGCGCCAGAGCAGGCTGGGCCGACCATCAGGCCCCACCGGGAAGAAGCCTTGGGCCGACCATTAGGATCCACCGGGAAGAAGCCTACCACCGCAATAGGTCAAGGCGTAAAAAAAATAAATAAATAAATAAAAATAAAAAAAGTTTGAGCCAAGCCCAAGACTGACCTGCTGTGTGCCAACCAGACAATGACCAGCAAAAAAATGGATATTGCACAAAGGAAGATGATGGCAGCTTCAAATGGAAGTATCAGAGGAGGATGTGAATGATCCGTGTACATAAATAACTAAATGTATTTGCAAAGCCATTATAAACGAGTGTAGATGAGTGGCCAAAAGGAATATAGGTAAAAATGGCAGACTGAAAATGGCACAGGTAAAATGACACAAGTGTAAAAATGGAAAAAAGGCACAACAAAAAATATATTCACTGTGGTCGGAGGGTAATACAGAAGAAAAATTGCGATGTGCACACAAGTTTGCTTCTACCAGCTGACTCAGTATTTGGAGAAAAATACAGAACCTTGGTCTGACTACAAAGAAAGTGTTGACTTTCACCAATTCTGTGGTCAGGTCGACTCACTGGCTTTTGTACCAGTTGAAGATGTTCCACCGGGAATGCAGCTGCTCAAGACTGGATGTCCTGAAGAGGCAGTTCCCCTGCTAGAGTACTTTGACTAAATCAATGTTTCTGGTACATAGGATCAGAGAAAAGCATGCAACCTCTAGCCAGGCATTCCAGCAGTAAACCTTCGGTTCATTCAAGCAACTCTGGAACATAATGCACGTTGATGGTACTGTGGAGAGGCCACTTGACTGATTGGTGCTTTGCAGCCTGAAGCAGCAGACCATTGCTGTCATGTGGTGACGTCACAACATGACGCCAGTCATTTTGGAGCACAATGTTTATGTACTTTACCTGGCAGCAACATCAAAAATACTGTTCACATTGAAAATTCAACCTCTGCCCTACTATATGGGGCTGGACGATTTCTAATCCATCATTACTTCAGGTTGGGTAAATAGGCCTTTTTTTTTTCCTTTTTTTTTTTTACAACAAAGGAGACCGTTCAAGGGCAACAAAAAGTGTAGAAAAAAAGCCCGCTACATGCCACTCCCACAACAGACGAAAGTAAAGAGCGGCCAAAAGAGAGGTCAATTTCGGGTGGAGAGGTTTCTTGATACACTCTTCGTGAAAGAGGTCGAGTCAGGCAAGAAAAAATACGGACGAAGGAAGGCTGTTCCAGAGTTTACCAGTGTACGGGATGAAAGATGTTGGTTAACTTTTGCATAAGGGGTTTGGACAGTATAGGGATGAGCTAGAGCAGAAAGTCGAGTGCAGCAGTGCCGCGGGAGGGGGGGAGGCATGCAGTTAGCAAGTCCAGAAGAGCAGTCAGCATGAAAATATCGATAGAAGATAAGAGAGGCAACATGGCGGTGGAATTTAAGAGGTAGAAGACTGTCAGTAAGAGGAGGGGAGCTGATGAGATGAAGAGCCTTTGACTCCACTCTGTCCACGAGAGCTGTGTGAGTGGAGCCCCCACACATGTAATGCATACTCCTTACGAGGGCGGACAAGGCCCCTGTATATGGACAGCAACTGCACGGGGGAGAAGAACTGGGAGACGATACAGAACACCCAACCTTGAGGAAGCTGATTTAGTGAGAGAGGCGATATGGAGTTTCCAGTTGAGATTTTGAGTTAAGGATAGACCGAGGATGTTTAGTGTAGGAGAAGGAGACAGCTGAGTGTTGTCGAAGAATAGGGGATAGGAGTTTGGAAGGTTGTGTCAAGTTGATAGGTGAAGAAATTGAGTTTTTGAGGCGTTGAAGGACACCAGGTTCTTCATGACCCAATCAGAAATGCAAGTAAGGTCTGAGGTTAAGCGTTCTGCAGCCTCCAGCCTGGAATCCTATAGTTCCTGTTGGGTTGGCCTTCTATCAAAAGAAGTTGAGTAGTGCAGAGTAGAGTCATCAGCGTAAGAATGGATAGGACAGTTCGTTTTGGAAAGAAGTTCATCAATGAACAACAGAAAGAGTGGGAGATAGGACAGAGCCCAGTGGGACACCACAGTTGATAGGTTTAGGGGAAGAACAGTGACCATCTACTACAGCAGTGATGATCGGTCGGAGAGGAAACTGGAGATAAAGGTACATAGAGAAGGATAGAAGCCGTAGGAGGGTAGTCTAGAAAGCAAAGATTTGTGCCAGACCCTATCAAAGTCTTTTGATATGTCTAGCGCAACAGCAAGATCACCAGTAGAACGCCCCTTGTGGAACCCATACTGGCGATCAGAAAGAAGGTCAGAAGTGGATAGATGCTTACCCCTTTCCAACTGTGACGCAGACGTCAGCGTCACAGTATGGAAAGGGTCAAGAGGAAATGGAAGAGGATTAATCCTCTTCTAAACCTCTCCATCCTCCTTTAAATTCCTCTTAATCCTCTTCCATTTCCTCTTAAGAGGTTCAGAAGAGGATTAAGAGGTTTAGAAGAGGACTAACGGTGACGCCGTCGGACGCCCGTCAGACACCGACGTCGGTGTCGCCGGAGTGAAGGGGTTAAGGAACTTCCGGTTGAGGATTGATTCAAAAGCTTTAGATAAACAAGAAAGTAATGCTATAGGGCGGTAGTTAAGAGGGATTGGAACGGTCACTCTTCTTAGGCACAGATTGTATGTATGCGTACTTCCAGCAGGAAGGAAGGGTAGATCTTGACAGGCAAAGGCAAAAGAGTTTGACCAGGCAGGGTGTCAGCACAGAAGCACAGTTTTTAAGGACAATATGAGGCACTCCATCAGATCCATCAGCCTTTTTAGGGTTGAGGCCAGAGAGGGCATAGAAAACATCATTCTTAAGAATCTTAATAACAGGCATAAAGGAGTCGAGGGGGGACGAGTTGGAGGAATGTGCCCTGAATCGTCCAGAGTGGAGTTTTTACAGAAAGTCTGAGCGAAGAGTTCAGCCTTTAAGATAGATGAGACGGCGGTGCTGCCGTCAGGATTAAGGAGAGGAGGGAAAGATGAAGAAGTGAAATTGGAGAAGATATTTTTTTGGCTAGGTGCCAGAAGTCTCTGGAAGGATTATAAAATGCAAAGTTTTGACATTTCCTATGAATGAAAGAGCTTTTGGTAAGTCAAAGAATAGATTTGGCACAATTTCGGGCAGAAATACAAAGATCATGGTTAGCAGGAGTGTGAAGACTCTGGTACCTTTTGTCAGCTTCCTCTCTATCTCTGATAGCATGAGAACAAGTGTGATTAAACCAAGGCTCTTTAGCATGAGAAGTAGAAAAAGAACGTGGAATGTGTGCCTCCATTCCAGAGACAATCACCTCTGTGATGCGCTGGGCACACACAGAGGGGTCTCTCTCCTGGAAGCAGTCATCATTCCACGGGAAATTGGAAAAGTACATCTTCAGGTCGTCCCACCGAACTGAAGCAAAATGCCAGAAGCATCGCCTCTTCAGTGGGTCCAGAGGCTGTACAGGAACGAGAGGACAGGATACAGAAATAAAGTTTTGATCGGAGGAGCCCAATGGAGAGAACAGTTTGACAGAGTAAGCAGAAAGGTTAGAGGTAAGGAAGAGGTCTAGTATGTTGGGCCTGTCTCCAAGACGGTCGGGAATATGTGCAGGGAGCTGAACCAACTGCTCTAGATAATTGAGGAGAGCAAAATTGTAGGCTTGTTCACCAGGCTGGTCAGTGAAAGATGAAAGCCAAAGCTGGTGGTGCACATCGAAATCTCCCAAGATGGAGATTTCAGTGAAGGGAGAGAGTCAAGATGTGGTCCACTTTAGAGTTCAAGTAGTCTAAGAATTTCACATAGTTAGAGTAAGGTGAAAGATAAACAGCACAGATGTATTTAGTAATAGAATGACAATGAAGTCTTAACCAGATGGTGGAAAACTCTGAAGAGTCAAGGTCATGGGCATGAGAGCAAGTGATATCGTTGCATACATAGAGGCAACATCCAGCTTTGGATTGAAATTTAGGATAGAGATAGTAGGAGGGAACAGAGTAGAGATTGCTGTCAGTAGCCCCCGAGACCTGTGTTTCAGTGAAGAAGAGAAGGTGAGGTTTAGAGGAGGAGAGGTGGTGCTCCACAGAATGAAAATTAGAACGTAGATCGCAAATGTTGCAGAAGTTAATGGAGAGAGTTCGAAGAGGTATCAAGACACCTCTTGAGTCAAGGGCCGAAAATGGAATCCGCTCTGGGGGCATGTTCCAAGTGCCCACACCTCTCTCCTCTCCTCGCCCTGGGTCACGTTACTGCCCTGACCCGGACAGCCCTTCATCATCCTGCGTCTCCGTCGTCCGCCATATCTGCACAGACTTCAAGGACGAAGCAGTGCTGCTATGTCGTGTCAACGCAGCGGACGGAACGGAGAAAGTAAGAAGCTGCACTATAGGTCTGGAGCTGAGTCAGGCATACTGAAGTCTCCCTGTTGGAGTCTTCAATTTGTTTGTGAGGCTGTTTGGGGTTTTGTTTACTTTTTATAAAGTAAATTGGTTGCTTAACATTTATCTTATCTGTTCCACCTTCCAGTCACAGCACCCGACTTGGTAGCCTTGACAGACAGTTTAATACGTATTATGACACTGGTTGGTGTACACAAACTCCAGTAAAGTACAACAAATCCTCAGTTATCTGGGTGCACCGTATCTGACCTAGCCCGTATCCGGGAGTTTTAAAAAATATTAGATTTTTTCCAAAAAAAAGTTTAAAAATTGTCGCGCACCACCAAAAGTCACTCAAATTGCCTGCATGATGCCTCTAAGCTCTGCCCGGGGGGCGTACCGCACCCGTAAGGCGCGCCCCAGCTTGCACATAGCAATGATATTGACGTCCTGGTGCAAAGGTTCGCAGGAAAGCTGTGTGCTTCGCAGTACAACTGGCATGTAAACGTTCTTACTGAGCGCTACCGACCATATCGAAGTGACGAGAGTCAAGGCAGTGCAGGTTAAAGTGGCGGGAGTGTCAATTAAAGAACTATTCAAATGAAACACAGTGCGAACCCTAACTTAAGCCTTGATGACTGCCTACCGTAAATCCAGACTGGACTAGGTGAGTAGGACTCCATCCCTGTGGGAAAGGCGTGCAGGTCCACTAGCACTCCTGCGGGAGTCTGGGCGGAATAAGAAATGCGGATAAGTACCACCCTCGGTCCAACATGTGAAAGAAGGATTTTACCATGCTTATAGTAAGGCGAGTAAAGGGGCCCGCAGGGGTTCGGGAAGGTGCGGGCTGGCCGTAAATCGTGGTTACTTTTTGTGGCTGGCCTCCCCGTAGTCCCGCTGGATGCACTGTGCAGGGTGTACCTGCCCCCTCTGGCTCGCAAGGGCAACACAATGTACCGTACTTTCCAGCGTGTAACGCGCACTTTTTTCACAAAAAAAATGCCTGAAAGTTTAGCCCTGCGCGTTATACGCCAAATGTACAAATTTTTAATGATTTTTTTCTTCTTTGGAGTGTTTTTAAGGGTCTGTTTTTCGTCTTATCCAATAACAACTGCAAACTTACCTCTATTATTGTTAATGATCCTTCATAGTCCGTAGCTGTCTTATAATATGTTACCATAGAATACAGGGCGATCAAATAACTACTATACAAAAATTAAATCGGTGGAGGATCGCCCATGCCTTGCTGTTATCCCGTTTTTCCGTCGGGTGCCATTTGTATGATCTTGATCTTGATGTCACAGGTGGCTTACGATTGTATGACTAAGGAGCAGTACAAGCTACATAAAAAATCATATTGGAAAAAAATATCCATGTGTTCATTATTAATTATTGATATTAGTGAGAATAATGGGGTAAATATGATATCAGAAACTGTACATCATGAGTCTTGTACGAGGAGTTATTTCATGCAATACCAGCCCGGCCGCCATTTGCATTGTTTACAAACCACAAACCACACCCATACAACAAACAGCTGCATGCCGCATGTCACCAGAACCGTGTGAATTGTGTCTTGCCTAGTTGTCTGTCACAACCTACGAGTGACTGTGAGATTAATATGCTAATTATGATCTCAGAAGCTGTACATAATCAGTGTGTACGAGGAGATATTTCTCGCAACACCAGCTCGGCCGCCATTTGCATTGTTTGAAAACCACACAACCACACCCAAACAACAAACAGCTGCATGCCGCGTGTCACCAGAACCGTGTGAATTGTGTCTTCCCTAGTTGTCTGTCATAACCTACGAGTGATGGTGGGAATAATATGCTTATTATGATATCAGAAACTGTACATCATCAGTATGTACGGGGATGTATTTCTCGCAACACCAGCCCGGCCGCCATTTTCATTGCTTTACTCAAGGACACTTGTCAATTCAAGCAGTAAAGATTACACCAAAAATATATAAATTTCGGGAAACTGTACATCGTCATTGTTCTTTAACCCGTACATATTTCTGAGCATTTTAAAAAAAATTTTTTCAAAATTGTTGTCTTAAAGTTTGGGGTGCACGTTATACGCCGGTGCCTGCCTGGGCATCCGTATAGAAGCCTGCTTTGAGCACTTGATGCCCGTTGCCAGCCCGGACCGCTTCAGGTATAGCTCTGGTATACCCACAGTGCTCGTAGCCACAAGGTTGCTGAAGCCAGTATTTCACAGGAACGATTTTGCTCGGGACCCAGACCTTCGGGCGGTGACTTTCGCGCAGCTGCTGTGCGAACATGACATGCACTAATCACACGAGGATGCTACCTTTGAAGGGCATTGGGCAATCTTGGTCTTGACCTTGACTTTCAGGGACCGTATACCTACTTTCAAGTAGAAATAAATGTTGATTAATTTCTGTCCGTCATATTATGTTTTAGTATAGTTATTCTTACACCGAAAACAAAAATGCATTTACATTAAATTCACACCTCACTCTTCCTCCCTCCCTCACCTCACTAAGATGAATGAGATGAATTTGAGAGTTACTCAGTTGATACAAATACGGCTGGAGATTTAAATGTAATAGTTAACAGTTTTATAGACAGAGAAAGCAAAAGGTGAATGAATCACAAGTGCTCACGAGTAGTATTGTGGAGCGACAACATTGGATTGCAAAAGACTTATCAGAACCTAACTAAGAATAAATACGATATAATATACAAGGTCCCTCCCTACATATAACTACTCGAAGTAGCATAAGTAGAGAGAGAGAGAGAGAGAGAGAGAGAGAGAGAGAGAGAGAGAGAGAGAAGAGAAGAGGAAGGAGAGAAAAGAGAGAGAGAGACTGAGCGAGAGCTATCTATAAACTACTATAAATAAACAATTTATGAAGCTACATATAAAAATTTATAGTAGTACAATAAAGTGGAGAGAGAGAGAGAGAGAGAGAGAGAGAGAGAATTACATAGAAAATCAGACCACACAGACCCCATGGTCCAGACTAGGTGGTCTGTCCTTAAACCAAAGTGATTCTACATTAATCAGAAGGCTCCAAAACGTTGCATTTCTACTCTAGTTGATATTAAGTTGAAGGAAGTGACAGTCGAGCTTTTTTTTGAAGGAGTCAATCATGGTACACTGGACCACTGATGGTGGGAGCTTATTCCATTCTCGCACTACAACGTTGGTGAAGAAAAATTTGGTGCAGTCTGAGTTTACTTGTCTACATCTGAGTTTTATGACATTGTTCCTCGTGCGCAAAGTGTCATCGATCATAAACAATGTTGATCTGTCTACATTCGTGAAACCATTAAGTATTTTAAAACATTCGATCAGTTTTCCTCGGAGGCGACGTTTCTCAAGAGAGAACATGTTAAGGGTGGAAAGCCTTTCTTCGTAGGATTTGTTGTGCAAGGAAGGGATCATTTTCGTTGCCCGACGCTGAACACCTTCTAATATAGCAATATCCTTTGCATGGTGGGGAAACAAAAACTGTACCGCATATTCCAAGTGAGGTCTGACTAAACTATAGTAGAGCGGAAGTATTACATCTTTATTCTTGAATAAAAAGTTTCTTTTAATGAAGCCCAACATTCTGTTCGCTTTATTTGCTGCATCGATGCATTGCTGTGAGAATTTTAGGTTTGCGCGATTTTGACCCCCAAGTCCTTGACGCATTGAACGCTTTTGAGTTTAACGCTGCGCATTTCGTAATCGAACTTCTTATTCCTCGTTCCAACTTGAAGGACCTGGCACTTGTCTACGTTAAAGGGCATCTCCCATCTATCCGACCAAGCTGAAATTTTGTGCAAATCCTCTTGGAGGCTTTGCCTGTCTTCATCAGTGAGAACCGAGTTACCAATCATTGTGTCGTCTGCAAATTTACTAATGCAATTATTGAGTCCAACATCCACGTCGTTGATGTAAATAATGAAGAGCACTGGGCCAAGAACCGAGCCCTGAGGGACGCCACTAGTGACCGGCGCCCACTCTGAGTTAAATCCGTCAATTACTATTCTTTGTTGTCTGATGCTCAACCAATTCGCGATCCATTGGTTTACTTGACCGTCAATACCTATTTGCTTTAATTTGTAAAGTAATTTATGATGTGGGACTTTATCAAACGCTTACTGGAAATCAAGACAGACTACGTCCACTGATTTGGTTACGTCATAGACAGTGAAGAGGTCGTTATAAAAGGTTAATAGGTTTGATAGGCAGGATCTTTTGTTTCGGAAGCCATGTTGTGAGTCCCCAATTAATGAGTGGCTTTCAAGGTAACTCACAATTTTGTCTCTAATTATGCTCTCAAGTAGCTTACCTACAACCAAAGTTAGACTAATGGGCCTGTAATTACCTGGTACTTTTTTGTCTCCTTTCTTAAAAATCGGTGTCACATTAGCCTTTTTCCAATCCGAAGGGACGATGCCTTGTTGCAAGGACATATTGAATACGGTTGTGAGGAAGGAAAGTATTTCGCTCTTTGTTTCTTTGAGCAGAGTTGGATTTACTTTGTC
The DNA here is from genome assembly GCF_024679095.1 of Eriocheir sinensis. Classification (NCBI taxonomy): domain Eukaryota; kingdom Metazoa; phylum Arthropoda; class Malacostraca; order Decapoda; family Varunidae; genus Eriocheir; species Eriocheir sinensis. The sequence goes on along the minus strand of NC_066534.1, from coordinate 5,502,219 downwards.
AGGTCCAGGACTTTTATTTGTTTTAAGTGATTGGAGGGATTTAACCCCTAAAGGGCCGGAGGCGGCTATAGCCGCTTTTCCACGGAAGGGCCGGGGGCGGTTATAGCCGCTTTGCTTTTTTCGCGCTAAATTTATTTACTTTTCGGTAATTTTCGATGACCATTCGTTGGCAACACTGCCAGAGATATGTTTAGGCTACTGCTTCAGAATCTTGCCCGCTCTCACGATGGACAGGCGTACTGACACGGATTCTGACGCGTCCGATTTCCTGCCAGACCCTGCCGAGCCCAGCAGAGCAACACGAGAATGAGAAGAGTATGCTACAATGACTCCCAAACCACACATCACAAGACTGTGTTACATAGAGAAAGCTTAGAGTATTGACTATATATAAGAATTAGAGCATGGGGGCATCCGTTTTCATTACGCACTAGTCAAGGCCACACAAGCGAAACGAACGCAGAGCGGGCAAGAGCCTCGCTAACTCCAAAAGTCTCTCCTCTTCAACTCAATATTTCTCCAAAACCACAGCACATAGAAACGTTTTCATGCAATAATTAAAAAGAAGAAGAGTTGATGATGACTATGACGACAAAGTAATTTGTTATTGCATTGTAGTTCAGCAGAATCAAGTGTGTGAATATAGGCTATTTTCGGTGTTTGGTGCTGAGGTGCCGGTCCTGTGGATGTTGTAGATGACCACCCAGGCCGGCCCTTTAGGGGTTAAGGACTTCATCGGGTTTTATTTCAAAGTTAGGCAATGCATGCTCGGGATTTACATTAGTACTGGTGTTGGTGGTAGTGGTGGGAGGACTGTCAGTATTGAACACCGAGGAAAAGTAATTGTTTAATAGGTTTGCAACGTGTTGGCTGTCAGTCACTAGTGCACCATCAGTTTGTTAAGGGTCCAATTCCACTTCTGATCGCCTTTCTGTTGTTTATGTAACTGAAGAAGGATTTCGGATTATTTTTACAGTTGGCTGCAATAGTTTCTTCATATCTACGCTTTGCCTGACGTACTAATCTGTTTACTCGTCGCCTGGCATCATTATAGAGTCTAATGTTTTCGGGCGAGCTTTGTTCTTTCTTTAATCTGTAAAACAATTTTCTCTCCTTGACTGAGTGTTTAATTTCGCTATTAAACCAAGGTGGGCTTTTATTAGTGTTAATTCGCTTCTCGCACAAGGGGACAAATGTATCCTGCTGGGTGAGTAAGTGATTTTTAAGGCTTAGTCAGGCATCCTCTACATTGCCGTCATCTGATAGTCGCATTTCTATTAGTTTTCGTCGGATTTCTACGAAGTTGGCTCTTTTGAAATTGGGCACCTTTACTTTATTTTCAGTCACTGATGTTTGAGCTCTAATGTCAACGCGCACTAATTTATGATCGCAGGAACCGAGGTGTTCTCCTACCGTGACATTACTAACTAGGTTATCTTGGGTCGTTATAACAAGGTCGAGTATGTTATTTTGCCGAGTTGGTTCAGAAACCATTTGGCTTAGATAATTTTCTTCTAAAAATTCGATCATTCTATGTGACTCACCTTCTGTACCTGACAGTGTCGCCCAGTCGATATGGGGAAGGTTGAAGTCTCCTAATATCAGTGAGTCGCTGTTGTTAAGTGACTGCCTTAAGACGCTGTACATTTCAAGATCAGCATCGAGTGATTGCCCCGGAGGCCTGTAGGTGACAGATATATTTTGGAGAGGAGAGGAGAGGAGAGGAGAGGCGAGGCGAGAGCGACGTCATTGAGGTGGGAGGAGCAGTTGAACCAGCCAGCCAACCAGGGTAGAGTGAGACGCGCTGCGGGCTACCTGTGCAGCAGAAAATAGCTCCAGCCTACCCATTCTAGTACCCCCTCTGGTTCATGAGCATGAGTCCACTCCGTGAGCTTTTGTTCACGGATGGGGCATGCTGCACCAAAAGCATCCCCGTGAAATACCGGCTTAATGCACCTACGCAGCGATAAAGCCACGGGTGCACACCTAAGAACAGCACAGAGCGTCGGCCTTCCAGTTTTGTAAAACAGGACCCGTAAAAAGTTTCTTGTGCCAGTGCTGGGTCTGCTAGAAAGCCTACGTGGTAAGCACGATGGTGCAGACTTGGGCGGTTAAGCTGCCACAAATACCTGGACTTTTCTGGGTTGGGTCCAGGCCCCGCTCCTGTCATGGGCCAGGCAGGGGAACATTAGCTGCTGCCTGTGAACACGGGGCAAGACACTCCAGCAATGGGTTAGCAGCTGAAGCTGTCGCGCCTAATTGCCGAATCCCAAGTAACAGATCCCCCCAAGATGCAGCAGGACTGCGATAAGCCAGGGAGAGATTGCCGCAAGTGCTAACCGTGACGACGCTGCTCGAACCCTTTTCTCAGCACCCGGAGCACGTCAATCGCACGCATTTCACTCCCTGGTGCAGAGTGACTGCTACAAAGCCATGGCAAGTACCATTTTATGAGTATGGACAGAAGCACCTATGCAGTACTGTGCCATTGCCTATATGGCAGGCCATGATCGGAAGTTGGGTTTTCGGGTCCGTAGACTTAACCTACACCATATCTGGGGTTTTCCCATATCCGGGTGCCCCCGTGGCTCTATTAACCCGGATACCAGAGGGTTTACTGTAGTTTTAATTACAAGTGAAAGAAACAGGGAAGAGGAAAGTGGCCTGCAGTAGTTATATATAATTTTCAAACTTCCAGAAAAAAATCATATCTGTAGCTAGAACCTTTATTTTTTTAATGTCAAGAAACAAAATTCTGTATTTAATATCTTACATTCCAAGAATTTTTTTATATGCTCAAAAATTAAATATGCTGTGTTGGGCTACTCATACACATATTACTGCTACACACATAGATAATTTGCATTAACCCTTGATCACCAGGACTCCAAATATTATGTTATCACCAGACATGTCCAGAATTCCAGACAAACTTTTGAGGTCAGAAAATACATTTAAAACTGGTACAAAGTTTATTTCTACATCCTTGACATCTTGGCAGAGTTCATTCACAAGGCATAACTTTTGTGAAACTCAGACAGCAACACTGCTGGTAACAGAGGCTCAAAATGATTTGCTGACAGAGCAGCTGAAGATAATGAAGCTGCAACAGGAAGGAGAGAGGGAGAGAACAATCAAGGCTGTGAAGCTGTTTAAGGCACAGTAGGAATGCAAGAGGGAAAGAACAGCTGAGCAGGTGAAGTTGCTGAAACTGCAGCAGGAGGCATAACGCCTAAAAACAGTTTTACTAAAACAACAACTGCAAAAGGCTGAAGATAGCAGGAGAGAACAAGGAAGATTGCATGTGGCAGAAATATCTACCAATTTTACTCATGAGGAATATGTGAAAAAAATAAAAAGAACACATTGTAATTGTTTTTATTTTAGACCATAAAGGAAAGGTTCATTTTATGAGGCCCCACTGAATAGCAGCTGTGAATACTTTTAATTTACAAACTTGCATAGGCTCATATTTGACCTTAGTTCTGGCACGGATGACCAGTCTACAATAGCAGCAAGACTGAGGACTCTCAAAAGTGCTCCCTGATGATCTGTTCCCGCTTAAGGCGACCCTGCAGTACTTCATCACTGTCATACCTTGCTTCAACAAAGTTTTCTATGACATTTAGATCATTATTTTGTAAGTTTTCATTTACAGCATTTATATCATCTTCCATATTAAGCCTTGTCTTAACAGCAATATTGTGTAAGATTGCTGAAGCAACAATAATAGCCTTTGTTGTTTCCAAGTTTGTTCTTATGCTTTTCCCCAGGTACGCGAAGCGACGCTTCAAGACTCCAAATGCCCTGTCAATTGTGTCTCTTGTTTGGATATGACTAGCATTATACCTTTCCTTTTGAGGGCCATGAGCGGACAACAACGGGGTAAAAAGATATTTTCTATTATAATATACGCTGTCACCAAAGAGATGGCATGGCAGGACGCCATCTTGTAAACCATCAAGAATTCTACTATTTTCAAAAATCCTTGCATCATCGACACTACCAGGCCACCTTGAAACAATATTGTAAAACAACAAGTCAGGTCCACAAATGGCCTGAATGTTTAATGAGAAGTACCCTTTCTTACACTTGAATATCTCTGAGTCATTACGAGGTGGTTTTATAATTTGAAAGTGGGTGCAGTCAATGCAACCTACAACACCTGGCATCCCAGCAATTGCACGAAAGTCCTCGATAACTTTGTGCAACATATTTCCAGTAGGAAACGTTATGTACTGGTGAATAAGACCAGCTATGGCACTGGCAACTCTGGCCAGGCACTGACTTACTGTTGTTTGAGATACATCAAAATAGTCCCCAATCACTTCTTGATGACTTCCACTGGCCATAGCTGCCAGAGCCAGCAGGACCTGTAGGTGCGGTGGCACACGACAACCTGAAATAAAAAGAAAACATTACACAGAGTCTGTCTATGTTATGAAGTTACAATTAAACAAGCTACAACATGACTGCAAGACAGCCATGGCTTTAGTCAAGATGAGCCTAGACATCCTCAACCAAGGGCCGTCAAATGAAGAAATTCAAGGAATAGGAAAGCTGGTCACGAACAAGGGAACAGAAATGTTAGATATACAATTGCTGTCCATATAATTTTGTAACGGGTTACCGGGGGGCGTTTAAAGGGCGTTGATTAAGACTTCAACTTCCTTAAGGCGAATTATATTCGTAGCCTATATGTACAAGGAGTGTCGTAGCGAGAGCGACTGTCGTTGTGTGTCAGTCGGACTCTCGTGAAGGAGTGACGAGTTACAGGTTCGAAAATAATTGTTACAATTGGTCACGTACGTCAAGACCTCCACACACTATGAAATGCGATGTATACAAACTGAGACGGTAAACACTAACGGACGACATTCCTATAAGGTGGCGTGATCTATCTGTCATGGGTTTTTTCCATTGACAATTGTATGCCTAATTCGTGGTGATATTAAATAATAATAATACTACATTGATATCCTACTATAACAACTTGCATGTATACAGGATATCCCCCTCAGCAAGAGTATAGTACCCTCTCGAGTTTCACGTTATCCAAGTTTCGCTATCTTCGAGTTTCATGGTTAGTCCTAAATTCTTACCATCCTGACTTTCGCGCATTATCACCCCGAGTTTCGCGTTGCTTTGACATGTATGGGTCACGTCTACTTACCATCAGCGTCACGCACGATACCTTAGAAGGTAGTATCACACTGGACGTTTTCCTCCAAACATTGTGGCTATGGCAAAAGAGAGAGAGAGAGAGAGAGAGAGAGAGAGAGAGAGAGAGAGAGAGAGAGAGAGAGAGAGAGAGAGAGAGAGAGAGAGAGACTTATTAACACGTTAACCGCATTTAAACTTCCCGCCGCCTCCTCCCTGTCACGTTTGGCTCAACTCGACGCGGCCTCAATACCACGTGAGCCCCCGACTTGAGAGAACATAAGAACATAAGAACATAAGAACGCAGGAGTCTGCAAGAGGCCGGTAGGCCTGTACGAGGCAGCTCCTTTGACCCTAAGCTCCCGTGTATCTAACCCCACCTAATATCGCTGTCCATGAATTTATCTAGTCTATTTTTGAATGTGACAATTGTATTGGCACTCACCACATGACTGCTAAGCCTATTCCACTCATCCACCACCCTATTAGTAGCTTCACTCTGGTTATGAGCCCCTCTCTTGAAAGGTGAGATAGAGAGGATGAAAACAAGGAGAAAGGAGAAGGGTGTGGGGAGGGAGGGTCAGAAAGGAGTCAGGTCAGGGCTTTGGTCAAGACATGACCTGACTCAGGTCAGGTCAGGTCCATACCTGTCACACACACACAAAGGTGAAATGAGAAGGATGTGGGGAGGATGGGGCAGAAAGGAGAATCAGATCAGGGCTTTGGCCAAAACATGACCTGACTCAGGTCAGGTCAGGTCCTGACTTGTCACACACACACACACACACACAGAAGGGGAATGAGAATGGTATGGGGAGGGAGGGGGAGAAAGGAGAGCCAAATCAGGGCTTTGGTCAGGATATGATCTGACTCAGGTCAAGACATAACCTGACTCTCCCTTCTGCCCCTCCCTTCCCCCATCCTTCTCATTTCCCTTTGTGTGTACTTACCTATTTACCTATTTGTAGTCTACAGGGCCCGAGCTAAGCTCTGATAGTCCCATCTCCATATCTTGTGTGTGTGTGTGTGTGTGTGTGTGTGTGTGTGTGTGTGTGTGTGTATTTACCTAATGTGTGTGTGTGTGTGTGTGTATTTACCTAGTTGTGACATATGGGAAAAGAGCTATGCTCGCGCTGTCCCGTCTCCACAACTTGGGTAACGGCACAAGCCGCTGCAGCCTTACTTTAGCAGGCGCCATGTCAATACAGGGCAGGTGCTTTGTTTACGTTGTGGATGTGGATACGGGCAACCGACCTTGGCCATGTGTGACGCACACCCGGAAAAGTTGGATTTGGCGGTTGCCCAAGCTGCCTCTAACACGGTGGGAAGAAAAAGGCCCGGTGTGACACCAGGCTACGGACAACCAACAACTCGCTCCTGGATGGGCGCACAGGCGTTGCCAGTAGCCACAATGGTTAGAGGAAAATGGCCAGTGTGACACTGCCCCAAGGCAGCGAGGCCGCTGACCAGGTGAGCACTGGCAAAAACGTCATCGGACTCCGATCGAATCACAAGCGTGTTTTCAGAGCTCAGCCAATCGTAAGGCTTCATCTGTGGCTTTAAAACGACCCATTCTCTCTCCCTGTTTTCTTCCTTTTTCCAAGGTACATATTCTGAGATAATAAGGGAGTAAAGGAGGAAAAAAAGTGAGCTGCGGGGGGCAGCATGAGCCAATTATAAAAGCGCCACTATAAATAGTTGCCTGCGTCATGACGCCCTCAGGGTCGACCATCAGGCCCAGATGGATAGTCTACTGGCGCAATAGCCCAAATGTATGAAAAAAAATAAATAAATAAAATCCATGGGTCAGAACAGATAAGCGCTTTTTCAGCGTTTTCAATACCTCAAGTTTCGCAATCCTCAAGTTTAGCGCTATACCTTCAGAACGAAGCGAGCGCGGAACTCACGAGGGAACTGTAGGCAGGAGGCATAAGGGATTTGGATAGTATGGGGATGAGCTTGAGTTGAAAGTCATGTGAAGCGGGGCTGTGGGAGAAGGGGAGGCATGCAGTTGGCAAGTTCAGAAGAGCAGTCAGTGTGAAAATATTGATAGAAGGTAGGAAGAGAGCCAACACAGCGATGGAATTTAAGAGGTAGAAGACTCAGTAAGAGGAGAGGAGTTGATGAGACAAATATCCTTAGACTCCACTCTGTCTAAGAGAGCTGTGTGTGTGTGGAGCCCCCTACATGTGAGAAGCATACTCCATACAAGAGCGGCTAAGGCCCTAGTACAGTCGTCCCTCAAATAGTACAACTTCCAATAGTAAGGTTTCAGTTTTATACGGATTGTCATGTAAGAATTTTTTTAGGATTTTTAAATTTCCCACTCGTCGCACCAAGTAGCCATGGCGTGAGTGGCAACACTGTTCGACCAAAACACCTGCTGAAAGCACTCCAAAGCGCCCGAGAAAGGTGTTCACCTTGCAGAAGAATTCAGATTAAAAAGTTACGTTTTGGGATGAGTTACATTGCGGTAGGGAGAGCATACCACGTGAATGAGAGTAGTGTTCGCTGTACTATCTATCATAGTGTAAAAGAAATTCTTGCCGCAGTAACTGCCAATGCTCCAAGAGTAAAGACAAAGGCCGTCCTTTTACTAAGCCTCGTCGTTGCTATGGTAACGGCGTCTCACTCGCAGCAAAATGGGGTACGCTAATCTTCCTGATGCAATGGAACCACTTATGTGTTTGTTTGGGCCGCCATATCTGCTGATGACATCATCACAGCACAGAGGCGTTTCACCTCTCAAAGCCAGGAGCGGAGCGGACGTGCCGAGTAGGCAACTCGTGCTGCTGCGTCACGCATTTGAGAGCACTCAGGATGTACCGAGAGTCCCGATTCCCTCTCTCAAACACAGCCCAGGAGTGTTTCAAAGGGGGGCACTAATTTTATACAGATTTTCGAGTAGTACGGGGATCTTGGGTCCCTAACCCCTGTACTATTTGAGGGACGACTGTACTATATGGATAGCAACTGTACAGGGGAAAAGAACTGGCAGAGGCAATACAAAAAGCCCAACCTCGAGGAAGCTGATTTAGTGAGAGATGAGATGTGAAGTTTCCAGTTAAGATTTTGAGTTAAGGATAGACCGAAGATGTTTAGAGGAGAAGAAGTTGACAGTTGAATGTTATTGAAGAATAGGGGATAGGTGTTTGGAAGATTGTGTCGAGTTGATTGGTGGAGATACAGTAGACCCATGATATAACGGACTAATTGGGGGGAACTAAGTCCGTTAATGCCGAAACTCCGTTATAAGCGATGGAAATTTGCACGTTGTCTGTATAGCCACACAGCACACTTGGCGACGGACTGCGAGGCACTCAGGCTGCAAGGTTGGCAGTGGAGCCCTGCGGGGGACCGTAATGTTACGGTTATGGGTAAAATTCTTTGAGTAAGCCCATCTCAAACTGGCAGATGAAACAGTTTCTTTTTTGGTAGTTTTCGGTGTGTTATGAAATAATCTGATAACTGTTTCTGTCACAAATCATTGACTTTTAAATGCCTGTTGTACACCCGCAGCCAGCTCCAGCCACAGCTGCAAAATAGCTCGCAGAGAGTGGTTCAATTTGCTTACTGTTTAACATATCACTCACTGCTCACAAAGATCATAAGTGGACAAACTAGAACAAAACCAGGCAAATTAATGTTTTTTCTGCTATGTATTCCCCAGTGCGCATGTGTGGTGGGCAGCAGAGCAAATTATTTCTGCGAGAAGGTATTACTTGCATTATCAGCCCGCGAAATGGACCATGCACGCCGCCGCCCTGTCCCATCAAGCGCTGCATATTTCCGCCAACCCACACCACGTGCCAAATAAATTTAAACTAACCAAACACAACTTCTTGTGGTATAAATACATTCTTCATTTGAATAGAAACCACAAGGAGGAAAATATTTCTTCAGGTGGACTGAAAAGACTACGGTAACCAAAGGATGGGACACCGGATAAAGGGAGGAGGACAAGGTGGCTAGCAGACGCTGTTGTAGATACCGGGCGCGGTTGGTTAAAAAACTATTCTCGGTCAGTCCCCGTGAATTTCTGACTGTCTGACCTTGTCAGTTATATCCGAAATCCATTATAAGCGGGTCCGTCATATCAAGGGTTTACCGTATTGAGTTTTTGAGGTATTGAAGGACACCAGGTTCCTTCTGCCCCTATCAGAAATGGTAGCAAGGTCTGAGGTTAAGCATTCTGCACCCTCCAGTCTAGAGTCATGTAATTCCTGTTGGAGGGGTCCTCTGTTGAAAAAAGTTGAATAATGTAGAGTCATCAGTGTGCAAGTGGATAGGACAGTTTGTTGTGGAAAGAAGATCACTGATGAATATCAGAATGAGTGGGAGACAGGACAGAGCCCTGCGTAACACCACCGTTGATAGGTTTAGGGGAAGAACAGTGACCATCTACCACAGCAGAGATAGAACGGCCGGAAAGGACACTGGAAATAACGGTATAGAGAGAATGAGAGTCCGTATGAGAGTAGTTTAGATATCAGAGTTGTGCCAGGCTCTATCAAAAGCTTTCAATATGTTTAACATAACTGAGAAAGTTTCACCGAAACGACTAAGAGAGGATGACAAGGAGTCAGTTAAGAGAGCAAGATCACCAGTACAATGTCCCTTGCGGAACCCATACTGGCACTCAGATAGAAGGTCAGAAGTGGATAGATGCTTATGAATCTTTCGGTTAAGGATAGATTCAAAATCTTTACAAAGACAGGAAAGTAAAGCTATGGAATGGTAGTTAGAGGGATTGGAACGGTCACCCTACTTAGGCACAGGTTGTATGTAAGCGTACTTCCAGCGGGAAGGAAAGGTAGATGTTGAAAGGCAGAGACAAAGGAGTTTGACAAGGCAGGGTGTTAGCACGGAAGCACAGTTTTAAGGATAACAGGAGGCACTCCATCAGGCCCATAAGTCTTCTGAGGATTGAGGCAAGAGAAGGCATAGAAAACATCATTCTTAAGAATCTTAATAACAAGCATAAAAGAGTCAGAGGGGGGATGAGTTGGAGGAATATGCCCTGAATCATCCAGAGTGGAGTTTTTACAGAAAGTCTGAGCGAAGAGTTCAGCCTTTAATACACATAGATCACTCTTTCCTTTACGTCCTCCAACTCGAGCAAACGCCGACAAACAGACAAGTATTCCGTGGACTGCTGCAGACAAACCGCGTGGGAAAAAAATGCTTGTGTGAAGACATGCCTCCTAGACACCCACCCACGCGGCCATACTACCGCACAGGAAAAAGACTCGTGTGAAGCAAGCCTTAGAGTGTGCACTTTGTCAGGCGTGGAGCAGTGTCACAAGAAACAGTGAAGAAGCTTGCAGACTCTCTCCCCAGTCATTTGATGGAGGTGCAAAAACAGAAAGGCTACCCCATCAGTAAACAGGAGGTTAGTTAATAAGTATTCAGAACAAGTATCATTTCATTTCATTCCATTTTCATGAGTAGAAGTTATTATGCGCACGTTGTTTTGCTCGCGGTCACATTGAGAGGCGCCGACTGTATTTGGTTTGCCATTTTGAGTTTTGACTAGAAAATTGATGGAGGTATTGAGAGCAAGTGATCGCAGAATGCTGAGGTATATGGCGGGGATCAGGTGGCAAGACAGGGTGTCCAGTGCAGGTGTAGCTAACAGATGTGGAGTAGAGGACCTGGAAACTGTGCTCAGAAGGGAAAGACTCTGATGGTTTGGACATGTAAAGAGAGCATGGGAGGATACAGTGCTGGGAGTTTTGAAGAAATTGGAGGTAGAAGGAAGGAGACCAGTTGGTAGACCTAGGCAAATGTGGAAAAGGTGTATACAGGAAGACTTGGCATTGATGGGATTGGATGAGCATCAGGCAGAGGACAGAGTAAAATGGAGGAGAGCCATAAAGCGTCCAACCGCTCAGGAAGAGTAAAAACGGACTTTAAACGAAATGATGATGATGATTTTGAATTTTGATAAATTTTGAAAATGTATTTTTTTTTTTTCACAACAAAGGAGACAACTCAAAGGTACAAAAAAAGGAAAAAAAAAAAAAAAAAAGCCCGCTATTCACTGCTCCTAAAAAAAGAATCATAAAAGGTGGCCAAAAGAGAGGTCAATTTCGGGAGGAGAGGTGTCCTGATACCCTCCTCTTGAAAGAGTTCAAGTTGTAGGCAGGAGGAAATACAGATGAAGGAAGATTGTTCCAGAGTTTACCAGCGTGAGGGATGAAAGAGTGAAGATGCTGGTTAACTCTTGCATAAGGGGTTTGGACAGTATAGGGATGAGCATGAGTAGAAAGTCGTGTGCAGCGGGCTGTGGGAGGGGGAGAGGCATGCAGTTTGCAAGTTCAGAAGAGCAGTCAGCGTGAAAATAGTGATAGAAGATAGAAAGAGAGGCAACATCGCGACAGAATTTAAGAGGTAGAAGACTATCAGTAGGAAGAGGAGAGCTAATGAGACGAAGAGCCTTAGACTCCACCCTGTCCAAAAGAGCTGTGTGAGTGGAGCCTCCCCACACGTGAGATGCATACTCCATACAAGGGCAGACAAGGCCCCTGTATATGGATAGCAACTGTGCGGGGGAGAAAAACTGGCGGAGACGATACAGAACGCCCAACCTCGAGGAAGCTGATTTAGTGAGAGAGGAGATATGAAGCTTCCAGTTGAGATTTTGAGTTAAGGATAGACCGAGGATATTTAGTGTTGAAGAAGATGACAGCTGAGTGTTGTCAAAGAATAGAGGATAGGTGTTTGGAAGATTGTGTCGAGTTGATTGGTGGAGAAATTGAATTTTTGAGGCATTGAAGGACACAAGGTTCCTTCTACCCCAATCGGAAATGATAGCAAGGTCTGAGGTTAAGCGTTCTGCAGCCTCCAGTCTGGAGTCGTGTACTTCCTGTTGGAATGGCCTTCTATTGAAAGAAGTTGAATAATGCAGAGTGGAGTCGTCGGCATATGAGTGGACAGGACAGTTTGTTACGGAAAGAAGATCATTGATGAATAACAGAAAGATAGTGGGTGATAGGACAGAGCCCTGTGGAACACCACCGTTGATAGGTTTAGGGGAAGAACAGTGACTGTCTACCACTGCAGAGATAGAACGGCCGGAAAGGAAACTGGAGATAAAGGAACAAAGAGAGGGATAAAATCCAAGAGGGCAGTTTAGAAAGCAAAGACTTGTGACAGACTCTATCGAAGGCTTTCAATATGTCTAGCGCAACTGAGAAAGTTTCACCGAAATGGCTAAGAGAGGATGACCAAGAGTCAGTTAAGAGAGCAAGAAGATCGCCAGTAGAACGCCCCTTGCGGAACCCATACTGGCAATCAGATAGAAGGTTAGAAGTGGAAAGGTGGTTTTGAATCTTCCGGTTAAGGATTGATTCAAAAGCTTCAGATAGACAGGAAAGTAAAGCTATAGGGCGGTAGTTTGAGGGATTGGAGCGGTCACCCTTCTTAGGCACAGGCTGTACAAAGGCATACTTCCAGCAGGAAGGAAAAGTAGATGTTGATAGGCAGAGACGAAAGAGTTTGACCAGGCAGGGTGTAAGCACGGTAGCACAGATTTTAAGGACAATAGGAGGCACTCCATCAGGTCCATAAGCCTTCGGAGAGTTGAGGCCAGGGAGGGCAGAGAAAACATCATTCTTAAGAATCTTAATAACAGGCATAAAGGAGTCAGAGGGGGGATGAGTAGGAGGAATATGCCCAGAATCGTCCAAGGTGGAGTTCTTACAGAAAGTTTGAGATAAGAGTTCAGCCTTAGAGATAGATGAGACGGCAGTGCTGCCGTCAGGGTTAAGGAGAGGAGGGAAAGAGGAAGAAGTGAAATTGGTGGAGATATTTTTGGCTAGGAGCCAGAAGTCACAGGAAGAATTAGAAGAAGCAAGGTGTTGACATTTTCTATTGATGAAAGAGGTTTTGGTAAGTCAAAGAATAGATTTGGCACAATTCCGGGCTGAAATGTAAAGTTCATGGTTAGTAGGAGTGCGAAGGCTCTGGAACCTTTTGCGAGCTGCCTCTCTATCTTTAATAGCACGAAAACAAGCATGAATAAACCAAGGCTTTTTTGCATGAGGAGTAGAGAAAGAACGTGGAATATATGCCTCCATTCCAGAGACAATCACCTCTGTGATGCGCTGGACATACACAGAGGGTCTCTCTCCTGGAAGCAGTAATCATTCCTTGGGAAATTGGAAAAGTACATCCTCAGGTCGTCCCAGTGAGCTGAAGCAAAATGCCAGAAGCATCACCTCTTCAGTGGGTCCAGAGGATGTACAGGAGCGATAGGACAGGATACAGAAATAAGGTTGTGATCGGAGGAGCCCAACGGAGAGAACAGTTTGACAGAGTAAGCAGAAGGGTTAGAGGTAAGGAAAAGGTCTAGAATGTTGGGCCTGTATCCAAAACGGTCAGGAATACGTGTAGGGTGCTGAACCAACTGCTCTAGATCATTGAGGAGAGCAAAGTTGTAGGCTTGTTCACCAGGCTGGTCAGTGAAAGAAGATGTAAGCCAACGCTGGTGGTGAACATTGAAATCTCCCAAGATGGAGATTTCAGCGAAGGGAGAGTGAGTCAAGATGTGCTCCACTTTAGAGTTCAAATAGTCAAAGAATTTTACATAGTTAGTAGAGTTTGGTGAGAGATAAAGAGCACAAATGTATTTAGTAATAGAATGACAATGAAGTCTTAGCCAGATGGTGGAAAATTCATAAGAGTCAAGGTCGTGGGCACAAGAGCAAGTGATGTCGTTGCACACGCAGGCGCAACATCCAGCTTTGGATTGAAATTTAGGATAGATTTAGTTGGATGGAACAGAGTAGAGATTGCTGTCAGTAGCCTCAGAAACCTGTGTTTCGGTGAGGAAGAGAAGGTGAGGTTTAGAGGAGGAGAGATGGTGTTCCACAGAATGGAAATTAGAACTAAGACCACGAATGTTGCAGAAATTGATAAGGAGGAGGTTTGAGGAGTTATCAGGACACCTCTCAAGTCAGCAGCCAGAAGGGGAGTCCTCCCTGGGGGAATTTATGGTCGGAGTGAAATCAACCGATTCGCCTCTGCTCCGCAGAAAATAGTCGAGTTCACGATTAAAAGTTAGTCTGAGGGGGGAACTAAAGAGAAAAATCAAGGTTGAATTTATATTAGTATTATGGAAACTTACCTAGCCTAACCTAGAGAAAACAATGGCTCTGGAACATCAGAGAGAGAGAATAAACACCTGAAGATGAATAAGAAGAAAACGAATGCAGTTAGTTGCAGTTGAGTTCATGATGAAAAGTTAGTCCGAGGGGAAACTAAAGAAAATTACTGCAGGATTCACTAGCACAGACAGAAATATCTTACGTGGAGTACTTCTGTCCGTATATATATACTCATGCATATTGGTACGAATCATCAACGACTGCGGGTTACGTCTCCAGGCATTGCTAGCCACTAGAAACATACACCACAACACGAAGTCTCGGAGTAACACAAAGTTGGCGGCCTGCCGACTGCCTCATGACGTCACGACCAATCAGCACCCATTTCCAGGTCACGTGATTTTTCCTCAACTTTAATCCATATTTAATACCACATTTTCTATTTTACATGAAGAAAAACTAGTACCATAGCTGAATTTAGGGCCTATTTTATCCATACAGACAGAATTTGAAATAAATATGTTGACCGGAAACATGTCCATTAGAGTGTGCTCTTTGGATTTTCCTGTACATCCCCAAATATCATCAGTACAAAATATCAATTGCTAAATTTTGCATTTTCATTATGGAAAGATACTATTTGAAGGGAAGAGTTTACAAATTGATATAACTGCTTACCTCTTCTATCAGTAGACTGTGGAAGGCAATCTCCAATCTTGAGAATGATGTCATTGACAGATTCTTTCTTCAAGCGGAATCGCTCAGTAAATTCCCTGTCACTCATTGCTGTGAATGGGTTCATCCGGTCTGGCACAACTCGGCGCTCCCGTCGCAGTGTATTCCGCCCTAGGGCTGCTAAGGCTCTCTGACCAGCAGCAAACTCCTCCCACTGCTGCCAAGGGTTGAACATTTTTATTGCTCTGAAAAAAAAAAAAACACTTAAAAAGATTGGTAGATATAATCAGCTTCACAGCATATTGCACACAAAAAGAATATTTCACTTCTTAAATTATATGACAACTTTCTAAAATGACAGTGGGGCAAAACTGAGCATAGATGGTAGCCTATTCACCAGTCAGTGCCTCTAAATCTCATTGACTAACTGTGCTATCTATTCAAGGGTAATATAATTGCAAAGAGGGAAATAGGGAATCCTTCATCACCCACCCTCTCCCAACAGCAAGCTTGGTGACCTGGCAAACTTGGGGACCCACCCAAAACCCTGCCCTACTGAAAGGTCCCCAAGGTGCAGTTGGGAAAAGTGAGGCCGAGAAGGGGTGTGAAGCTAAGGTAAAGAATTACCGGGGATTACTGAGGGTGGACTTAACGACAGAAAACATAATTTGTTAACAACCTCCAGGACAAGCCACTATTATTTGTTCAGTGTATTGAAATCAGTTCCTTTTTTTAATGTTATGCTTACAGAAGCAGTTCAGTGAAAGGATAATTGGGTACAATTTCAGAGTTGCCTGTTTCCAAAAACTTGGACCAAACCATTTGTTTTATGATAGGCTTCAATGAATCTGCTATTAATTTCCAGGGAACATATATCTTCTATTTTTAACCTAACTTTAATCTATTCCAACCTTAAGGAGTAACACACTTCTTTTCCCCAGTAATGAATAGTGAAACATAAAAATTGTTTGCACAAGTAAGCACTATTATTTTCACACTATTCTCAGACTGAGTAGCCTGTGGAGAAGTGGTAAATGACAAGATCAAACCACAGTCGTGTTATGCATAGTAGCCCAGTCATTCAAAATGCCCGAAACATATAAGTTATAGTCTTATCCTGACTTTTTATGGCTGGGTATCCTTAAATACTGTCTTATTTTCCCCTCAACGGTGTTATAACTTCATTCTAAAACTAGTAACCATCAAGGCACTTAATTTTTCAGCACAGACTGCATGTGGTTTGGCTGCAGTGTGGCTGCACTAATTTAAAAAGCTGTGTTTGGTATTCCCATTATTAAGAATTAAACCTTACAAAAAGGTTGTAAGAGGAATATTGTATTCATTTTAATGCTTACCTTTGTAGATTTTAAGGTGAAAAGATGCGAGGAGGCCCAACACTGGCTGACTCTTGTAGACCGCAGCACTAACATATATTAACAATCAAAGGAGAACACCAACGTCTTTAAAAACTAAAAAAGTATAGTCATTTAACCCCTTCACTACGGCCGGGCCAAAACAGTGCCCCGCGCTGTATCTGGGATCGCCACGCGCGCCAAATTTCAAATGTCGCTATTGAATATAACAAGTTTTCAGCCATAAACTCAACACAATCATCATGTATTATATATGAAAACATGCAGAATTAAATGGTGCACATAAAGAAACATAAATTAATTGATAATTTTGAGATGTAAGCATAAATATAGAGATAAAAAACTCATATATTGGCTAAAGCGAGCAAGGATGCAGTATATGCGCCCTCGTGTCGAAGGGGTTCACTAAGCAAAGATTGCGATACAATATTAGTCATAGAAGTAATCCGATACTTTTAAATACATTTCCGTCTATAATAACAAATAAAACAATGCATTTATTTATGAAATATACAAAGGGGAAGCTCAGTATGTCCTGCTTCTCACCCTGTGGAGTCAACACTTTTTCGACCCTGTCCAGTCCCTCTTGGGGAAGTATGAAATAAGCCCAGCTATGCGGGGACGTTTAATACTGCGGTTTATGGCCAAGAGAAAGGGAAGGGGAAGGGGATGGGAGACATTAATGCTACAGTCTTTAGATTCCACTCTGTCCCAGAGAGCCGTACACTGCTTATGGAGTGCGCTATGGTGCGTCCTCCTGCCCGGCCGCCAACCTCCCTCTTCTCGCATGCCACTCTGATGCTGTATACATGTAGTTCTTGCTTTAGTGATGTTTGTAAGTAGTACGACTGTCTCTTTGACTACATACATGCACAACTGTATAAAATTTATAATAACTAAATATATACTATTTCTGAGGGTAAATTTATACCATATATTCACTTTTATTGTTGTGTCTGTCGATCTTACTGGCACTCATTATTGTCTTTGTAATAATGTGTAAGAAACACAAAATGTTTTTGATGTAGCCTAGTTAGCATCCTTTTTCGCTCATTTAAAACTGCACTTGGGTGTGGTACACCTCAAAACAAGGGGCTACACAGGAGAGATTGCATTTTGGTTATTTCCTCCTCCATTGACTCATCGTCTGTGAACACCATACTCTTCCGTAGCGTGGCGTGATGACGGTAATTCCACAAAGCCACTGGTATCACCATGAGTGGCTGCCCTAGTCACCAAGGGTATGATGGGGGTTTCAACCTCAGCCAGTTCATCCTGAGTTGGCTCATACTCATCCCCAGATGAGTCAGACTCACCGAACTCACAATCAGAGTCCAGAAGCATATTCAAAGCCTCTTGGGCGGAGAGAGTGGAGCGGCAGCAGTCATACATGACAAACTTTCCTGACTACTGACAAGAAGGTTCTGTGACTGTCACCGCGGCACGGAAGAGTGGATGAGTTGCTATTTCTCATTTTTGTCCAAAATTGTTCATTTTTAGTTCCTAATTGTGAAGCTGTAAATGCACCCATCTGGTAGAACGTTACAGCAATAGACTCACCAATCCCTCCTCTTGAATATGCAAAAGACCCAAAGTTCATAAAGTGAATGGCTTGGCCATGGTGAAGTGAGGAACTTGGTGTTGGCTATAAACGTCAGCGGGCCCTCGGCGTACAAATGCGGTGACGGCTATAGAAGTCAGCATGACTGTAAGGGTTAAGGGCTGGTTCGCCATCAGTTTTTTGGCCCACCCAACTTTTTCTACTATATTTCCTTCTCGTGATATAGAGAATGGATGGGCCAACACGGTGAGTAAACCAGGTGAGTGTGTGGAGCTCCCCACTTGAGATGTAATGAAATGAACTAAACAAATGAGGTCCCATCTGAGCCTCAGCCAAACTGAGTGGAGGCTTTACCGTCTTGGTCAAAATGCTGAATTATGTGACTGGATTCCCCCCCACTACCACAAAAAAATCATGTTTGCATAGGAATTAGCTGTAATCTGATATGAGGAGGGCCTTTTGGTAGGATATAAAGCTGTTAGGCAACTAATGAGGAGGCTGTTGTTGAGTGGCCAGTTCCACCCTCCACTAAAAGATGGCAATTTTCAGTCATTGCCGTGTGACCAAAGGGCACCCACATGCTGTCCTGATGAACACCTGTCAACCTAGACTCTACCAAAACAGAAGAAAGATAGAAAAAGAAGTGTAAGGCTGCAGCAACCATATATAAAAGAAGACATTATCAGAGAATACCTATTTGAAAATAAATACAACAAAGAAGCAAAATGAACATTACATAAATTTTAGATGAAAAGAGAAGGAGAGAAAAGGAGGAAATCAAGAGTCCAAAACATTAAAAGACAATACCATGGAGTGGTCACAAAGGCAAAACTCACAACCTTAAATTGAACTTAACTAGGGTGGTCAAAAGAGGGGTGAGGCTGTCAAGTTGATGACGTCACAAGAGTAGGCAGATTTTAAGGAAATTAGCAAGTAGTCAAAATTGCCAAGAATATAAAACTACTACAAACCAACGCTGTGACGGGTGAGCGCACAGCCTCCAAGAGATGGTTCAGAGGCCAAGGCGTGCTCATCCATCAAGGTGTCAGTTTGCAGTAGTTTTATATTCTTGGCAATTCTGACCACTTACTTTTTTCCTAATCGGTACATGTTACATACCAAAAGAATCGGAAGTGGGCCAATTTTAAAACATTGACTGAAAATTCAATGCAAGCAAACCTGTATGTTACAACAAATTGAAGAAAAAAAAAAATATATTATTATATTTTCCTTCCTTCATCTATAAGTGTAGTCTTACTGCAATTAATATGGTTAATCTAGCTAACTACTGCTTCTAATATACCGAAAAAATAGCATGCGGAGTGCATAGGATAGTTCATTTGCTTCACATTCGTTAAGGTTTTAGTTACAAATTCATACCAATTTACAGCATCAACGGCTTAAATATGTGGGGATGCCTTGAGATTTTCTAAGTCCAATGTTTATCTGTTTGGCACAGTCCTCTTCATCTGACTGAGCCTCTTAACACCTTGATATGATGCCGTAGCATGTAGTTCATGTGTTAGAAATGTCTGCAAATGTATTATCCCTATGATTCTCATGAGACAACGTTACACATCCGTTAGCTCGTTCTCTATAGTCTGGCTATCAATGATAACCATTCGCATCGGTTTCATATATTTAAATTAACTATACCCTGCCATCATGTATCAATCCGCCGGCCTGTGGGCACTCAACTTGCCATGCAAGCATCAGTCTCACCTGTGATGGCAGCCTGTGTGGATTGTGACTTGGGTATTTTGGACTTTTACAAGAAATATTCTGGTAATCCAAAGGATTTATTCGATATCTGCGTGTGCCATAAACTTATTTTGGAAGCTAAGAACTGTGATGAGTGTGAACGACTGGCTATGCTAGACTTAAATAGGAAATTATGGTGCTGTCAGAAACGGAACAGCCGGTCAAAGAAAAAGAAGAAGTGTTACTGGAGCCAGTGTGTGTTCAAGAATACGGTAAAACTGCAGGGCTGGATGACAGCGGCCATAAATCTGTTTTATATTGTACCCCAAAGTAATTCGGTAACAATGATCTAGCATCAACTTGGCAGAAGTGGACGGGTCAACCATCAGTACTGTACCATATGTAATTGTTGATTGTTGGATCCCACCTTCCCTCTCGGTGAGTATTGCATGATTATTTTCGTCCATTATATATGAAACTTGACATTTCCAGAGTTGCTCTACTTCTAGGGTCTTTTTCCCTAGGTTATAATGTGTGGGGGGGTTCCAGGGGAGGGGCAGCCCCCCTGGTTTGGAGGGGGGTCGAGGGGGGCGAAGCCCCCCTGTTAGAGGTTAGGTTATGTAAAGTTCGGTTGGGGTAGTTTAAATATATTCGACATGACATTTCCCTAGAGTTGCTCTACTTCTAGGGTCTTTTTCCCTAGGAGGTTATAATGTTGAGGGGGTCCAGGGGGGACATAGCCCCCTTTGGTCAGGAGAAGGGTCAAGGGGGGCAAAAAAAACATTAGAGGTTAGGTTAGGTAAGGTTCGGTTGGGGTAGTTTAAATAAATTTGACATGACATTTTCGTAGAGTTGCTCTACTTCTAGGGTTTTTTTCCCTTGGAGGTTGTAATGTGGGGGTCCAGGGGGGGCACAGCCCCCCTTGGTTAGGAGGGGGGTCGAGGGGGGCGAAGCCTCCTCGTAAGAGGTTAGATTATGTAAAGTTCAGTTGGGGTAGTTTAAATATATTCGATATGAGGTGTGGGCTGTCGGAAATTACGCAGCAGGCGACGGATTTGGGCAGCGGTGGGGGGGGGGGTGACATGCCCAACATTCGTCAACAGACCAGCTATAGCGGTTGTTATAATAGATTACAAGAGTATACGTTAGGGACTTTCCTTACTTTCGAGACCAGGGAATTTTCCTTATTTTAGGGCAGTTCTGGAAGCCCATTTTTCAGTGATTATGCCTTCCCCCCAACCCCCCCATTCCCTTGTGTTGGGGGGTAGGGGGGGCTGGAGTGGTGGAGAAGAAGTAGTTGTTCTGTAGTTTACTTTAAGGCCCAGTCACACTGGCTCTACGACCTACCGACGACCTCCAGCGACCTGCAGGTCGCGGAAGGTCTCACATGGTCGTGCATGCGATCGTCATGTGTCTCCATCTGCCCTGCGACCAATGGAGGTTTTAGGTCATGCTCTACAACCTCCAGCCAACCTCTCAGGTCGCTGCCGGTCATAAAAAAGGTTGCCGTCTGGTGGCCGAATGGACTGCGTCTGGACGGCAAACGGACTGCCACCGGTGGCCGACAGGTGACCATTAACTGTTGAACGGCGACCGGATGGCAAGCGGACGCCGTCTAGTTGCCGTCAGATAGTAGGAGGTCACTTTTCATCTGTCATTGGCCGTGGTCGACGTCCGGCCTTCCACCACACGGCGAGTTGTGCGGTGACCGGTGGTAGGTCAAACCACCCTTGCCCGGAAATGAGGTACATTCCTGAGCAGTGACGTTCCACGCCCCTCAGCTCGTCCAAGCTCCGTCCCAACTCAACCTGCTCTACAGGTCAAACACACGGGCAAATGTGTATGGGTCACCTCTGCCTAACCAAAATAAATCACTGCAGGACATGATGTGCACAGCAGTAACAATGAGAGTCTGTAAAGCTATTGGCTTTTATCCATTTCAAAAAGAATTGTTAATTTCATCTGCTCTGCCCAGGGTGATGGAAATGCATTAGAACGAATATAATGTAACATACATACTAATAACCGGTTAAACGAAGATTGTTTGGAGCATTTTTTGCGTGTCTGCGGCACATAGGGGGCCGGGTGATACTATTACTGTAACACGTCAGCTGCAGGTCGTTAAGGGAGGTCGCTGTCCTCATTGCGACAGGACGCGTACTGGTCCTTGCCTGTCGGTCACCGGTCGCCGTATGGTGGGCGTCTTGGCCTGACTCCTGGTGTGAGGTCAAGGTGTGATTCTTACCATGGTCACCGTCCAGCCACCCACTGGACCGACACTAAATGACCACCGGTAGCCATTCGGTCGCACGACTACTTTGCCACCAACGTGGTCGGGGAGCGGTGGGTGTGAATCGCAGCATTTTGCAGTCGCAGGTGGTCATTAGCAGGTCGTAAAGTCAGTGTGACTGTAGCTTTACTTTGTGTACTTTGTTGAATCTCGTCAACTACGGACACAGCTGAGGTGGACCTCCGCTGCTTCCCACTGGCTCCTCTCCTCTTGTGCCTTGGAGACTATTCCCGTTGCCACTGGGATAACCTGGCGTTGGTGGCTGGTCAAGTACTATTGACAGCCACTTGTCCAGGTGGTACTTGAAGGTGTCGGGTGTTACTGCAGTCAGGTTTCTTATGCTGGCAGGCACTGCATTGAACAGGCGTGCTCCAGTGTGGGTGATGCTGTTGTGCTGTGACTCAACTTGTGCAAGATGGTTTTCACTCTTGAGGACACACCTTCAGTCCTCTTGATTTACATAGATTTACATAGAAAATCAGACCACACAGACCCCATGGTCCAGACTAGGTGGTCTGTCCTCAAACCTAAGTGATTTTACATTAATCAGAAGGCTCCAAAACGTTGCATTTCTACTCTAGTTAATATTAAGTTGAAGGAAGTGACGGTCGAGCTTGTTTTTGAAGGAGTCAATCATGTTACACTGGACCACTGAAGGTGGGAGCTTATTCCATTCTACTTTTCTAGCGTTGGTGAAGAAAAATTTGGTGCAGTCTGAATTTACTTGTCTACATTTGAGTTTTATGCCATTGTTCCTCTTTCGCAAAGTGTCATCGATCATAAACAATTTTGTTCTGTCTACATTCGTGAAACCATTAAGTATTTTAAAACATTCGATCAGTTTGTAGCACAGCCTGCCGTGCTTTGAGTGGTGGTGCTCCTGGAGGCCGACATTCGGTACCAGCTTCTCAAGAGTTTTCCACACGTACATGATGGTGTACCTGTCTTAGCACTGCTGTAGTGAGTAGAGATGCAGGTGTTGTAGCCTTTCCCAGAGTAAAGCTGTTCGTCACTCAACCCAAGACGGCGCACCATGACTGGCTCAGATGATGTCACGATGACTGTCAATGGCAGTGCACAATAGTACAAACAAGCACTAACATGATCGCCACTCAATCTCATGTCCCATACAATTTTTTCTTTGATGCATAACATAGACCATAGTACATACTATATCTGTTTTTTTTAATTTCATTGTAACTTCTCTATTTTATCATTCTCTCTCTCTCTCTCTCTCTCTCTCTCTCTCTCTCTCTCTCTCTCTCTCTCTCTCTCTTCAATGTAGCCAAGATCAATAGTTTGATTATAATAATAATAATAATAATAATAATAATAATAATAATAATAATAATAATAATTTCTTCTTCTTATTATTATTATTATTATTATTATTATCATTATTATAATTATCTCCTCGTTGAAATTTCCACGTGGTTTCTTCACTGAGGCCTGAGACCGTGAGACGCCAGGGCTTACAGCTTTCCTACGGGAGTCGCTGTTACTAGTTGCAGTTGATGTGTTTTGTCTAAATATGTTGGACAGTTTGAATAATGTTTCACTCTTCCCGTCGTGACTTTCCTATATTAGTAATCTTTTGTTTTCATTCAAACGCTGGAGAATTCCTCCCCTTCCCCTTCACTACCCCATATCCCTGGCTAGTGCTACTGCAGCTCGCACCACCCTTCCTTCCTTCCCACCCCCCACTTCCTCATCTCTCACATGACGCTGATCTCCTCCTCCCCCTTCCCTGTCCCCTCCCTCCTACCTAGAAAAGTTGCATTTCCTTCACTCCCCTCCTCCCCTTCCCGTCCTCTACTCCCCAACCTGTCCCATCCCTTCCTCCTCCCTTACCTCCTTCTCTCCCTTCCCCTAC
Organism: Eriocheir sinensis; assembly: GCF_024679095.1. Classification (NCBI taxonomy): domain Eukaryota; kingdom Metazoa; phylum Arthropoda; class Malacostraca; order Decapoda; family Varunidae; genus Eriocheir; species Eriocheir sinensis. The sequence goes on along the minus strand of NC_066534.1, from coordinate 5,478,476 downwards.
CTCCTTTATTTTTTTTTGTATCTCACAAGTTATTAGTTAGTCAATGGATAGCCAGGATAGCCACTGAAGTATTTTTTTATATTGACTAGTGACTACTGCTTCCGCAGTACCGCACACCGCGTACCGCACTGGGGAAAAAAAAAAATGGGACCGCACTACTGCAACCACACTACTCCGGAAAAAGTACCACACTACCGCAACCGCACTACCGAGTTTTCAGTACTGCACCCACATCTGGAAAATAAGGGATAATATTCACGAAAGCGCAGCCTCCTCTGGCGGCGGTACAGCCGGTGCTGCGAGAAATACCTCCCCGCAGAAATAAGTCGCATATATAAGAACATAAGAACATAGGGAAACTGCAAGAGGCCGAGTGGCCTTCACAGGGCAGCTCCAGAATCCCCCCCACTACTCACGATGGGTGAGGTGTAGTTTCAGGGGTTACAGGTAGAGGCTTGATCCTCGTTTACCTTCGGTGCGGGCGTACGCTCCAGTACCCTGTCTCCTTACTGCACCCACACCTCACTGCCACCTGTCATCCTCGTCCATGTAGCTATCCAGTCTACTTTTAAAACAAGCTATCATCCCTGCACTAACTATGTGATTGCTGAGTCTATTCCATTCCACCACCACCATATTACTAAACCAATGCTTGCCTATATCTCTCCTAAATCTATACTTTTCTAATTTAAATCCATTACTGCGTGTTCTATCCTGCTGGCTAATTCTCAGTACTTTACTTATATCGCCTTTATTGTAACCCTTGACCCATTTGAATACTACTATCAGATCTCCCCGCACTCTTCGTCTTTCTAGTGAATGTAAGTTTAGATGTTTCAGCCTATTTTGATATGGGAGGTTCCTCAGCCCCTGAATCATCATGGTCATCCTCCTCTGAACTGATTCAAGCAAGTTGGTGTCCATTCTGTAGTGTGGGTACCAAAACCGGACAGCATAATCTAAGTGTGGCCTAACTAACGCTAAATAGAGTCTGAGGATGACCTCAAATATATGTGGGGGGGGTGTCTAGGAGGGGGCTGTGCCCCCCTAGTTAGAAAGGGGAGTCGAGGAGGGCGAAGCCCCCCCATTAGCAGGTCGTAAAGTTTGGTTAGAGTAGTTTAAATATGCTCCCCCACCCTAAACTCTCTGCGAGCTATTTTGCACAGTCGCCATGGCCTCCACCAGAGGAGGATGCGCTTTCGTGAATATTATCCCATATTTTCAGCAATAAATAGTCCTTGAACTGGATTTTGAAAGTGTTTCCATGATTGTTGAACGTTTGTAGAAAAGATGTATGAAGAGCTAGTGATGTTTCATAAGGTAGGTAATGAATGATACTAAATGGTACTAAAATGAATCTTTACCAAATACTTGCTTATTTTTGGAGATACTGCTGGCTAACCTCACAAATATTGATTACTGGATGTTAATGCACTGATACAGTCACTATATGTTGCCTTGGTTGTGAAATTCCATGGGAATTTCAAGTATTTGGAGAGGTCAGGTCAGGTATTTTTTTTAGGGAAATTTTGGAAGCCCATTTTTCAGTGATTTTGCCTTCCCCTCCAAAACCCCAGCTCCCCACAGGTCCCCAGCTTGTGTTGGGGGGTATGGGGGGCTGGAGTGGTGGAGGGGGAGTAGTGGTTGTTCTGTAGTTTTACCATTAAGTTATCCTCATGATATGCAGCAATAGTATGCTCAGTTTTTCTAAATACAATATGGTAGTTTGCTAATATTGGGAAAGAGCACAACATTTCAATGCACTGGAAAACCTGAAGATCAGCCCACCCTTGTGACATCATTAATTCGAGACCCACAGGTCAGTATAGCCTGTTTCAGAGGCCATGGTGAAGACTTCCCAATTAAGTTAGATTACACTGAGGGGTCGAAGGGGGGCCAAGTGCCCCTGGTCAGTTTGTTAGGAAAAATAGTGTTAAACACTGGAGTGCGACAGATATTTTATTATATAAATACGAATATTATAGGGGAGAGGGTTATGGCTGAAATACCCACCCTAGCAAATCTTGCGTATACCCATATTCCTTAAAGTATAACCATATACAGCTACTGTGCTCACCGAAGCCGCTGCCGTCCATTCCCTTTGTACCAGGCACAGTGATGGATGGATGTTTATGAATACACCACTTGACAAAATTTGACAGAATCAGCAGCACCGCCCGACTCTTCTCACAGCTGCAACGTCAAACCCTTGGAGGGAGAATGGAACTTATGGAAGGAGAGGAGTAGTCGTCGTCGTCGGTCGGGAATTTTGCCTTTGTAACGGCACTCCTGGATGTGTCTTATTTTCCTCTTTTTCTTTCGTTCTTTTTTTCTTTTATTGTCCAAAACTTATGTACTGTTGCTTTTGTTTCTTCGGTGTGGTCATTTTCAAATAAAAATTCTCCAATGGTGTCGTCCTCCTCTACGTATATGGTTGTTGCATGCAGCCTTTCACATTTCTTCCTTTCCTCTGCATGGGCCGGGCACGGTGAGCAGGAAGTGCCTCAGATCTTCTTTTTCAGCTCCACACATGTCGCACTGGTTTCCTCTTGCTGGTGTCTGTTCCTGTCTTTCAGTATATATCTCCTCTCGCCCTCTCATCTCTTGTCTCCATTTTCTATATATCTTAAGGCTTGATTTCTCATTCATTTGTCTCTTCCACTCTCTTGTATCCAGCTCTCTCATTCTCTGCTTTATATGTAGGGGAGAGCCGGTATGATTCGGACACTTTTTAGAAAAATATTTTTAGAAAAAGAAGTTTAAGTAATAGTGTAATTTTGTTGATCTCAAAATGTTCCTCCATCCTTTGGCTCTTTAGGCTGCTAATATGACACTCGTAGCTATTTCCAGTTTTCAGATGTAGGTGGTGAAAGACAAGTTTCCAAATCGTCCGAACCATCCCCACCCGTGGTAATGGTTCGGCCTGGGAGGTGGGATGGTACGGACACTCATGATACTCGTCATAATATTAATATAACTTAAGTTTGATTAGCTAATAAACAAGATTATATCTTCTACAAAACATTTATATAAGGACAAAGTATCCTCTCAATATTTAGAGGGGAAATAAATAAAAGGAGAACTACAAGAAACATCTCAAAATTTTTGGTATTATGGCTTCCTTCTCTTCTCACAAGCATAATATCTGAATATAAATCAACCAAATTAACCTTTATATAACCGTTGCAACACCTATAATGTTTAAATTCATATAAGTTTTATAAAAATCATGAAAAAATCAACCGTCCGAATCATCACGACTATAAAAAAGCAAATGTGTGGTCACACTCCTTTTCCAGCACGAGAGCTGGGTGATTATGTTATACGGCAATACCTTAACCCGTGCATCGCTGCGTCACCGAAATAATTTACATCTCGCTAATTGGCACGTTTTTGAAGCGAGAGCTTATGATACACCCTGAAAATATTACATACGAGATGCAGAAAAACATAAAATAGGAATTGCATCGAAAATAACAGCTCTGAGGGCGTGGTTGTCCCTTTGTGGGCCAAGGCAACAAAGTTTTGCACATTCACACAAAATCTCGCGGCACTCAGTCCCATACACTTTACAATAAGTGCGATGGCCGGACCATCCCACTGTCCGAATCATACCGGCTCTCCACTCTCCTTTGTCTCATTCCTCTGTTGCTCTCAGTTCATTCAGCAAATTATCTTTCACCCACCTATACTTTCTTCTCTATATCATCTCGAACCTCTCCCACCCTTCTCACCAAATCATTTCCTTCCCTTTTGAACATACTTAATACTTCGATCCACTGTCCCTCCCAATTAAGCTTATCCTGTTCTTAACACTGCCTATATTTCCCCCCTGGCGCCGTATGTTCAAGCGGTCGTATCTCACCATTTGGGCTTTACTCCTCTACTGTGGTCGCAAGTGCTGCCCCGTGCTATATTAAAAAAACGTCGTAGGCGCCATCCTGTGACGTCAGGTCGCCCCTGGCGCCGTTGATTAATTCTCTTATGTTTGTATACAGTTTAAAAAGTGTGTGATCGGGTTGATCACAATTAAGAGGGGGCCGGGATAGTGTTGTGCTGGAAGCTTCCCCCGGGGTCTATGGGTCTCTGGAAGACTCCGGGAGGAACCAACAGGGGGGCGGGGAGCATGGCCCCGCCCACGCCCAGCGGTCAAGACCCAAATACACTGCCGAATTTTGGCCACGAACTTGTCGCCGAATCAGTTCGTGAAAAAAATCGGAGACCGGTTCGCCGATATTACCAAGATTCTTACAGTTCGTGACCATTCGGCGACATGTCGGCGAATGCTCAAGACAATTCGGGGACAATTCGGAGACATGTCGCCGACTATTCGGCGTCCATGTCGCCGAGTTCAAAATCTGAAATTTTAACGTTTTTTTTGTTTTGTCGCGGAATAATTGGCGACAAGTCTCCGAATTGTCTTCGTATGTCCCTGAAGTGTCGGCGACATGTCGGGGACAATTCTCCGACAGTGCCAAGATCTCTGACAACTGATCATCTGATGCCCATGTGATATATAAAAGCACGGGAATCCGGGGTGCAACACACTTCTTCACCGGCAGCTGAAGAGCCCACCTCGTCTCTCGCAACTTGTTGTGGTCGAGTATACCGTGTGTGATAATATGTGGTAATATGTATGATAGTATGTGTAATGAAATGTATAAATGTGACTTGTTTTTATTTTGCCCTCCTACAAATATTCGAATGAATAAATGTTTACGTAATATTAATAAACAAACCAGTAGCTGAAAGAAGAAATAAATTTAAATAACTAAAAAAATAAACAAAGGTTAAATAATAGCAGAATAATGATATTAAGAAATAAATAAAGTAATAAATAGTAAGTAAATTATGAAATAAATGAAAATGTTAGTTTCATACCAGTTATATAAATTCATGATTCTTCTTGTTTTTCATATTTTCTTTTTTACTATTTATTATTATATGATTTTATTCCATATATATATATATATATATATATATATATATATATATATATATATATATATATATATATATATATATATATATATATATATATATATATATATATAGAGAGAGAGAGAGAGAGAGAGAGAGAGAGAGAGAGAGAGAGAGAGAGAGAGAGAGACCCCCGTGTACACCTCCCACCACCGCGACCCGATTGCCGCGCCGTGATTAATTCGCCGAATGTTCGCCGAATATTTGGGGACATGTCCCCGAATACTATAGTCTTGGCCATTCGGCGACATGTCGGAAACATGTCCCCGAATAGTCGGCGACATGTCGGCGACAAATTCGCCAACAATATCAAAATTTCAACGATCAAAATTCGGCGACAATGCGCAGAACACCGCGAATTGGACGCCGAATTGTCTGGGAAATATCGGCGACATTTCGGCGACAATTTGGCGGCCATTTAGCATTCGTGCACATTTGGCGAACGGCCGCGAATTTTTCATGCAACATGAAACTTTCGTGGCGGTCGTGACCAACTGTCAAAAGTCGCGCGGTGGACGCAGACATGTCCCCGAACGGCGAACAGGCAAGAATGATGCCGAACTTGTCCGCGACACAAGATGACTTGCATATTCGCGCACATTCGTGAACCAAAATTCGGCAGTGTATTTGGGGCTTTACAGTTCGTGACCATTCGGCGACATGTCGGAGAATGCTCAAGACAATTCGGGGACAATACGGAGACATGTCACCGACTATTCGGCGTCCATGCCGCCGAGTTCAAAATCTGAAATTTTAACGTTTTTTTTTGTCGCAGAATATTTGGCGACAAGTTTCCAAATTGTCTTCGTATGTCCCCGAAGTGTCGGCGACATGTCGGGGACAATTCTCCGACAGTGCCAAGATCTCTGACAGCTGATCATCTGATGCCCATGTGGCATATAAAAGCACGGGAATCCGGGGTGCAACACACTTCTTCACCGGCATCTGAAGAGCCCACCTCGTCTCTCGCAATTTGTTCCTGGGGAATGGCGAGAGGGCGATCAACTCGTCCCACTCGACCCTCTGCGGAACCCAAGAGCTATGGTAGACCCCAATAATAACCGCGCCTACCTCATGCACTGCTACAACACCCGGGGAGCAGTGGCCTGGCAGGACAGAATTGTGGGCGAGTAAATACCGTGTGTGATAATATGTATGATAGTATGTGTAATGAAATGTATAAATGTGACACCACCACCACCATCACCACCACCACCACCACCACCATCATCATCACCACCACCACCACCACCACCACCACCACCATCATCACCACCACCATCATCACCACCACCACCACCACCACCATCATCACCACCACCACCACCAGCACCACCATCATCACCACCAGCACCACCACCACCAGCACCATCATAACCACCATTACCACCATCATAACCACCATTACCACCATTACCACCATCATAACCACCATTACCACCATCATAACCACCATTACCACCATCATAACCACCATTACCACCATTACCACCACCACCATCATCACACCACCACCACCACCACCACCACCATCATCACCACCATCACCACCACCACCACCACCACCACCATCACCACCACCACCGCCACCATCATCATCACCACAACCAACAACACCACCATCACCACACCACCACCACCAGCACCAGCACCACCACCACCATCATCACCACCACCACCACCAACACCACCATCATCATCACCACCACCACCAGCACCATCATCACCACCATCACCATCAAAACCACCACCACAGAGTGAGGGAAAGTGGGCTCCCCAAGATGGCCGCCGCGCCAGGGTAGCTTGCCTCACCCGCCGCCAACCCCACAACACGGGAGCGCGCGCTCTAGGTATATAACTCTGTGGAGACTGCCCTAAACGCACTCTAGTCTATAACATGTACTCTATGGAAATTTCAGTTTGGAGTTGAGTGCATGCCACTTGCGGCTCTGCCTGTATTGCAAATTCTTCATCTCCGATTATTATTATTATTATTATTATTTTTTTTTTTTTAGGTTTGCTAATATATACTGTTATTGTTATTAGACTAGTCCATCCATAATAACTATATTTGCTATTTTTTATCGAAAAAATAAATATTCACTTCATTCAGTGGAGAGAGAGAGAGAGAGAGAGAGAGAGAGAGAGAGAGAGAGAGAGAGAGAGAGAGAGAGAGAGAGAGAGAGAGAGAGAGAGAGATTTACATAGATTTACATAGAAAATCAGACCACACAGACCCCATGGTCCAGACTTGGTGGTCTGTCCTTACACCTAAGTGATTTTACATTAATCAGAAGACTCCAAAACGTTGCATTTCTACTCTAGTTGATATTAAGTTGAAGGAAGTGACGGTCGAGCTTTTTTTTGAAGGAGTCAATCGTGTTACACTGGACCACTGATGGTGGGAGCTTATTCCATTCTCGCACTACAACGTTGGTGAAGAAAAATTTGTTGCAGTCTGAATTTACTTGTCTACATCTGAGTTTTATGCCATTGTTCCTCGTGCGCAAAGTGTCATCGATCATAAACAATGTTGATCTGTCTACATTCGTGAAACCATTGATTGATGATTGATAGTTTATAAGTATTTTAAAACATTCGATCAGTTTTCCTCGGAGGCGACATTTCTCAAGAGAGAACATATTAAGGGTGGAAAGCCTTTCTTCGTAGGATTTGTTGCTCTAGGAAGGTATCATTTTCGTTGCCCGACGCTGAACACCTTCTAATTTAGCAATATCCTTTGCATGGTGGGGAGACCAAAACTGTACCGCATATTCCAAGTGGGGTCTGACTAAACTATTGTAGAGCGGAAGTATTACATCTTTATTCTTGAATAAAGTTTATTTTAATGAAGCCCAACATTCTGTTCACTTTATTTGCTGCATCGATGCATTGCTGTGAGAATTTGAGGTTTGACGCGATTTTGACCCCCAAGTCCTTGACGCATTGAACGCTTTTGAGTTTAACGCCGCGCATTTCGTAATCGAACTTCTTATTCCTCGTTCCAACTTGAAGGACCTGCTACTTGTCTACGTTAAAGGGCATCTCCCATCTATCCGACCAAGCTGAAATTTTGTGCAAATTCTCTTGGAGGCTTTGCCTGTCTTCTTCAATGAGAGAGAGAGAGAGAGAGAGAGAGAGAGAGAGAGAGAGAGAGAGAGAGAGAGAGAGAGAGAGAGAGAGAGAGAGAGAGAGAGAGAGAGAGAGAGAGAGAGAGAGAGAGAGAGATTTACATAGATTTACATAGAAAATCAGACCACACAGACCCCATGGTCCAGACTAGGTGGTCTGTCCTTAAACCTAAGTGATTTTACATTAATCAGAAGGCTCCTAAACGTTGCATTTCTACTCCAGTTGATATTAAGTTGAAGGAAGTGACGGTCGAGCTTATGTTTGAAGGAGTCAATCGTGTTACACTGGACCACTGATGGTGGGAGCTTATTCCATTCTCGCACTACAACGTTGGTGAAGAAAAATTTGGTGCAGTCTGAATTTACTTGTCTACATTTGAGTTTTACGCCATTGTTCCTCGTGCGCAAAGTGCAGAGAGAGAGAGAGAGAGAGAGAGAGAGAGAGAGAGAGAGAGAGAGAGAGAGAGAGAGAGAGAGAGAGAGAGAGAGAGAGAGTATCCACATCACCGAGATATCCACTCAGGCACTCATACAGTCTCAGCCTCTCACTCGTGTGAGGAAAAAATGAGGGACATATATGCATCATGAACGATGTTAGTATCGGTACCGGTACCGAGCAGTCTGTTACTGGTACCGTTAGTACCGGTACCTGCCCAACTCAGGCGGAGCGAAATGTAAACAATCATTCACAGACTACGCGATGCACCCGCGGTGACTCCCTCACCCCGGGCTTCGCCTAGGCCTTCTCAGTAACCTTTTCACAGAAGTCTGACCGGCTCAGCAGGATCTAGCCACTATTCCAGAGGCACATCTTAATCATATCACAAACGGTCGTGAGCAGCCTGCATCTTAGGGGCTCTAGAGGCCGTGGCTCCATGACCTCTGTACCTTGAAATACTGAAGAAGAGGGACAAATTCCCTAGTAGAACCCTGATACGAAAAGGTAAACATTATTTAAAGATAACATAAATTTCATGGACAATACTGTTTACTCACCATGCTCTTTCAACGTTGCCCCCTAAGATAAATTCTCGGTAAATTTCTATAACCTCACCCGTCCCCCATGACATATGAAACTGCTCATTTGCGGTATAAGTTTGGTAAAATTCTAGTGTTTGCCCATACTCCCCCCTCTCACCCCAAAACAACCTTGGGGACCTTTTGGAATGCAGGTTTTTTGGTGGGGATACCAAGAAGTAGTTTAACCCCTTCAACACGAGGACGTTTATACTGCGTCCTTGCATGCTCCATACCATATCTGAGGACACGTATACTGCGTCCTGACTCATTTTAGCCAGCGCACAAGTTATTTCATCCCAGATATTGTATGATTGTTTTTAGGATGTAGGTCAGATATGATAGTGTCTTATTTGACTCAATGTTGTTATTGTGTAATAATGTAAGTGTGTCTTGCGCGCATTTGTACTCGACAGTAACAATCAATTCTAACAGAAAATAGCAAAAATAATGAGAAAGAAATGATATATGTGTGTGTGTGTGGAGTTCCTCTTCCCTGGAGTTGCCAAGTGGCTGGCTAGTGAGTGCATTGTCTCACCACCCCCTTGGCTCTGGGATGCGGCGTGAGGCTCACGCGCGAGCTCTGGCCTCCCCTTCACATCCATCCCACTGTCTGTTCTTTCTTTCTTCCTTCCTTCCTTCCTTCCTTCCTTCCTTCCATCCTTATACCTCCTCTCTGCAGTGTATGTGTGTGTGTGTGAGAGAGAGAGAGAGAGAAAGGGGGGGGGGAGGGAGGCGCCTCTTCAACAAGTTTCAGCTTGCTGTTCCTCGACCCTTCTCTTCCTTTCTCACCATCTAATCTATGTGTGTGTGTGTGAGAGAGAGAGAGAGAGAGAGAGAGAGAGAATCTCTTGCAAATTTCTCTGTATATTTATCATTACATCTCAAAATTATCAAATAATTTATGTTTCTTAATGTTCACCATTTAATTTTGCATGTCTTTATATATAATACATGATGATTATGGTGAGTATATGGCTGAAAACTTGTCACAATTGGAAGCGATGTTTGAAATTTGGCGCGCGCGGCCATCTCAGATACGGGGCGGGGCGCTGTTTTTGCTCGGCCGTAGTGAAAGGGTTAAATATGTGTCCCTTAACTATAATATGGAGGTGTGATATCTCCACAATTACCGTTTTGTATCTTATTTGAAGCATGATTCAGAGAGCAATAAAAACTGGTAGAGAGTAAGAGAGTGTGAGTGTATGACATGGCTCGCTGACAATGTGGAAGGGAGCGCTGCCAGGATGGCTCGCTTGCCCAGCCTGGTAACACTGCAGCAGAAAATGCATAACTGGCAACTTTGGCCCGCTTGTAGAAGCTAAGCCAGGCAGGACCCGGATTTCCTAGGAGTGCCAAAAAGTTACCCCAGATGTAGGGCAATTCTTTACATCTAGGGATTTTTCCCCCCACCACCACAAAAATATGTGTTTGCGATGAATATAGTGTTTCCCATACGGAAACTATGCATTCCCCCAGGTCCCCAAGCTTGTTTAAAGCCCCAAATACACTGCCGAATTTTGGCTCACGAATGTGTGCGAATATGCAAGTCATCCTGTGTCGCGAACAAGTTTGGCATCTTTCTTGCCTGTTCTTGGCTGTTTGGGGACATATCTGCGTCCACCACGCGACTTTTGACAGTTGGTCACGACCACCACGAAAGTTTCATGTTGCATGAAAAATTCGCGGCCGTTCGCTGAATGTGCACGATTGCAAAATGGCCACCGAATTGTCGCCGAAATGTTCCCGACATGTTGCCGACAATTTGGCGTCCGATTCGCGGTGTTCAGCGAATTGTCGCCGAATTTTGACCGTTGAAATTTAAATTTTATTGGCAAATTTTTCGCCGACATGTCGCCGACTATTCAGGGACATGTCGCCGAATGGCCAAGACTATTCGGGGACATGTCCCCAAATATTCGGCGAATTAATCACGACACGGCAAACGGGTCGCGGTGGGAGGTGTACACGGGGTCTGTCTATCTATCTATCTATTTATGTATTATCTCTCTATCTCTCTCTCTCTCTGTATATATATATATATATATATATATATATATATATATATATATATATATATATATATATATATATATATATATACACGGAACAAAATAATACTATAATAATATATGATAAACAAGAAAATATGAAAAACAAGAAGAATCATGAATATATAAAATAGGTATGGAACTAACATTTTCATTTATTTTATAATTAATTTACCTGTTATTACTTTATTTGTTTCTTAATATCATTATTCTGCCATTATTTAACCTTTGTTTCATTTTCAGTTATTTAGATTTATTTCTTCTTTCAGTTACTGGTTTGTTTATTAATATTATGTAAACATTCATTCATTCTAAAATATTTATAGGAGGGCAAAACAAAAACAAGTCACATTTGTACATTTTATTACACATACTATCATACATATTACCACACATATTACCACACATGGTATTTACTCGCCCACAATTCTGTCCTGCCAGGCCACTGCTCCCCGGGTGTTGTAGTAGTCCATGAGGTAGGCGCGGATTCCTGTGCTTTTATATGCCACATGGGCATCAGATGATCAGCTGTCAGAAATCTTGGCACTGTCAGAGAATTGTCCCTGACATGTCGCCGACACTTCGGGGACGTGCGAAGACAATTCGGAGACTTGTCGCCAGTTATTCTGCGACGAACAAACCGTTAAAATTTCAGATTTTGAGTTCGGCGACATGGACGCCGAATAGTCGGTGACATGTCCCCGAATTGTCTTGAGCATTCGCCGACATGTCACCGAATGGTCACGAACTGTAAAAATCTTGGTCATGTCGGCGAACCGGTCACCAAATTTTTTCACGAACTGATTCGCCGTCAAGTTCGTGGCCAAAATTCGGCAGTGTATTTGGGGCTTAAGGAGAGAAGCGTAGTGGACCCACCCCCGTTGTCACCACGTTCCGTCCCGTGCTGTGCATTTTCGTCGGGCCACACCACATGGCTAATATAATTAAACTACATAACCTAACTAACATGTCTTATCTAATGGGGCTTCGCCCCTATTGACTCCCCTCCTAATGGGGGGGCTTCGTCACTCCCCCCCCCTAACGCGGACGCTTCATCCCACTCGACCCCCCCTTCTATTCTATGGTAGTCATTCTTGACTGCACTGCATTTAGTAACCAAGAAACAAGCAATAAAGTTAGTATTAATTCTGCAAGAGGTGCCTACTTCCCTTTCTTCAAAATTAGGCAATATTTACATTAATGACGACGCCAAGATGGTCTGGCGGCTTCCGACCCTTCTTCATCCATAAAAAGATTCATCACTAAAGGATGGGACAGGTGCACCACCACTCTGCTGCTGTAAGGTTTTCTCACAACACTTGCCAGGGTTTTAATTGTGTTCTTTCCAAAAAGGTGCCTTTATAGTCGCTGGTATAGAAATTGCTAAGGTGGCGTTTCTTGGTTTACAGAATGATAAATGAACCTGTCCACCACCACTGTTTTCTGTCTTGACAATAAATACACTCGCATCCACACTTTTCGGATACTACATGACAAGGTACACCATGATCACAAAGAAATTTCAAATATTCTTCATCGTCTTTGTAAGATTTTTCTAATGAAAGCATACTCAGTCAGGGAACAACCAGCACACACAGAATCCATGCTCATATTGACCAAACACTGACACTCCATGTATGTACAGCTACACGGCGCCTTGCTATTGGCTGAATACAACTTTGACATGTGCTCAACAACGAAGATCATTAGTTATTTGAGAATAACGCACACAAACAAACAAACATTTTAAAATAATAACCAGGATTTGAATGGAAAAATGTTTGAACGCAGGTAACCTTTTGGGTACCTGTACGCATTCGTGATACAGGTAACTCTCGATTTACATGAGTATTGTGTCCTTGAAGAGGTCGTGTAAATCAAAAACAATGTAAATCAAACAAGAGGAAGGTTTCTATCGAAAAATAAATTTACACTTCGTTCAATGGAGAGAGAGAGAGAGAAAATATCCAATCACCGAGATATCCACTCAGGCACTCAGCCTCACTCGTGTGAGGAAGAAATGCTGGACACCATGAGCGACTGGCTAGTATTGGTACCGGTATTGTACTGTATAGCTGGTACCGTTAGTACCGGTACTGGTACCGGTACCTGCCCACCCCTATTGTTGAGTAGCGTGGCAGCATGGGTACTGTATTGTTTTTCAAGTGGCGCGCGGGAAGAACTGAGCTCAGCTGTGTGGCCGCGGCGCCGTGTGAGTCCAGCTGCGTGAGACATTTGGTGGCCACTCCATAAAATATCGCGTCTAAGTGAAAAAACGTGTAAATAAACATTTATTTTGATTTTGGAACCCATGTTATTTCAAAAACGCGTAAACCAAACTCGCGTAAATCGAGAGTTACCTGTACCAGTAAATGAATAGGTAACATGATATATATAGTAGGTGTCCTCAACAATAAAGCTCATTGGCTACTTCAGAGTAATCCAACACAAACGAAAAACATTAGACATTCATGAACCGGACTTGGAATGGAAAAAAGTTTGAACACAAGTAACCTGCATTTGAACCTGCTCTATGTGTTTTCATTTCCTCTTAACCCTTTCCATACTGTGACGCCGACATCTGCGTCACATATTGAAAGGGTTAAAGGCGCGGTCACAAGCTTGTTTCACAGGAATTTCCCACCGAAATTATCTCCTGAGAATTTTCTGCCTTGAATTTATCCTCAAGTTTGGTCACACAGAGGACTGTTGCATTCTGGGATATATCAGCTGAAAAGCAAAACAAACAATGGATCTAGACGTTGCAGAGTTTGCTTTGTGGTGTTTGCTGAAGAAAAGAAAAGAAAAAAAAAAAAGCATTTGGTTCGTGAATGGTTAGCTCGGAGACAAAGGGAGAGTGTATTACAGCTTTCTATCATTAATTAAATGCCACAAGAACTTAGCAGTGAGGACCAAGACATGATAATGGAGTGGCTACGCTTGGACAAGACTCAAGTCCAAGACCTGCTCAACCTGGTTACTCCAAGCTTATCTAGCTTCGTAGAACTCATTGTGGTACTTGAAGAAAACACACAGATAGATACTAAGCCGATCAGCTGATACGCTCTTCTTCTTCTTGTGACCATAACTTACCAACCTCACGAGAAAATAACCGACATGCTGGTGACTGAGTTTCTGACTAGAATTTCGATGATTTTCCTGTGAAATGCAGGAGGAATGAGGAGCTGCATGAAAAATTGGCAAAATATGAGAAATTGATGAAGGAAGGACTGGGAGTGGCAAGAAAGGAAAATGAGAATTTGAAAGAAATGGTGAGCAAGGAAGAACAAAGGGTTAGAGAGGAAGTAATGAGGGAAATGAAGACTTGGAAGGTGGAAAGTGAATAAGCTAATGTAAACCTCAGAGAAGTATTTGAACAGCAGCTGAAAGAAGACAAGGAAAACATAGAGAAAGAGGTTGTTAAGGTTTTGAAGAAAAACGAAGAATTAGTAAGAGGTGTGGCAGATAAAAAGAAGAGTGTAATAATTTTTGGTATAAGGGAAAAGAATATAACATACAAGCCTAAAAGGGAAAAGGAAGAACTGATATCGGTAAAAGACTTACTCAAGAACTTAAACGATGAAGGACTGCAAAACCTTGAGGAGGAGGTGGAGGAAATCTATAGGATGGGCCCCTACATAGAAGGAAAAACTAGGCCAGTTAAATTGAGATTAAGATCACAAAAGGCAACGGAGGAAATTTTGTATAGAACATCTAAGTTAAGGGAAATAGAAGAATGTAAGGAAATATATATAAATAAAAATAAAAATGAAGAAGAAAGGAAGAAATGGAACGAACTTCTAGTAGAGGCAAAAGAAAGGAATAATGTAAGATCTGAAGAGGAAAAAGAGGTACTATTTTTTTGGAGAGTTCTGGGAGATCATGTCAGAAAGTGGTACATAAGGGAGAAGATGAAAGAGAGCGAAAGTTAGACAAGATCGATACAATTAAGGGATTAAGTGTGATGTATACAAATGTAGACGGAATAATATCTAGTAAGCTGGAAATACAAGACTACCTACAAGAGAAGGAGCCCATGATTGTGTGCCAAACAGAAACTAAACTAAATGAAGTCATCCAAATTCCAAATAGTGTTTGATAAAAAATACAATGTATGGAGGAAAGATAGAGTGGGCAAAGGTGGTGGAGGAGTGATGATAATGACAAAGAAGGAGTTATTAGTAAAATCAGTAGTGTATGGAGAAGGAAAAGCAGAAATAGTGAGTGTAAATCTGGAGAACAAAAACAGAGAAGGGATGACAATTACAACAACGTATGTACCACCTAGAACAAACTCATGGAGTAAAGAAGAACATGAAATCATGATGAAGGTACCATTCAGAGTTTAAGTAGAATACACAAGGCAAACAAAAGAGTACTATTAGTTGGTGATTTTAATTGTAAAGAGGTAGATTGGGAGATGTTTGAAAGTGGTGGTGGAGATATTTGGTGGGTGGGTGGATGGATGGAGCATTTAATGTTGAACATCCAGTCAAGTTAGGTCATGAGCAGGTCACTATAGCTACTTTTGTATTGATTGACATTTTTTTACGTCGCTGCCTATTGCGCCATTAGGCTTTTTCCCTAGTGTGGGTCTGATGGTCGACCCAGCCCGTTCTGGCGCAGGTGAGTGTTTATAGATGTGCCATCTTGACATGAGGCATATAGTACTGAAATGGTTAGAGGATGAATCACATTAGAAGGGCTCAACAGGATATTGACTAGAACTTGCTAGGTACCTTTTTCTTTAGACTGTACACAATAGATGTACAGTAATTTCCTTGTGTGGGACACCTGATCTCCTGCATTCTCCTTTACTTTGCCTCTCCTTATGTTGTCAAGTGAAAATTGATACTGAGGAACTTAAAATGAGATAATTGCAGGCCATATCCATGTTAAATTAAATAAAAGGCTAATTTCTACTATATATATATTATTTTGCAGGGCAGGCATTGACCATACATTCAGCTAAAATGCTCAAGTCAACGGCTGCAGCCAGCTCTGAGGATCCATCTGGTACCTTCAAAGTAAAGTCACAAGATATTTCTGAGAGTCATCCTGAAACTTCACAGCATCAAACAGATGAAATCAGCTCCACTTTTGATTCAGCAGAAGAGAAATGTAATGAGGATGACCCGAGACAGAAGACTGTTTTAAAAAAAAGGAAGTATCGGGTCATGGATGACTCGTATCGTCTAAACAGGACCATGAGAGATAAGGATTTCAAGCTAGCTAGGAGCAACTTCTATTCCTTTAAGGACACTCTTGGTAAGTGTACATTTTTTTTGTAATGCAGCACTACCTGTATATGTTTATCTAACTTGTACCTATCCTTTCTCTCTCTCTCTCTCTCTCTCTCTCTCTCTCTCTCTCTCTCTCTCTCTCTCTCTCTCTATTTATTTATTTATTTATTTTTATTTAAACTTACAGTGGAGCACACAACATAAGCATTTTGGTTAACAGACGGATGAGTGATCAAATAAGAATGGAGAATGGATACATATGCCAGTTGTGCACTTTTCAAGGCATTAAGTGACACTTTTCCTCGTGTCACTGTTTCAAAACCCATTTTTGATACGTCCACTATGAGTTTAGCAGCACCATTGGTGTGGGCCATGTTCTTTGCTTGCCACCTGGGAGCAGCCACCTTCACCAGCTGGGTGGACATTCCCCTCACTGTAGGCACTGCTGCAGTGAACGTGTTCCACAGACACAACACTGGAAGTGAGGGTCCTCTGGCGCTGGCTGGCGTGTGACCTTGGCACCCGACTTGCTCGTGGCTGTGGAGTACCTTTCTCACATCTCTCACAGCCTCTCGCAGGGGGAGCCTGAACCTCGTTAGGTGTGGCACTCCTACCTGGGCCTTGTGGCACACCTGTTAGTGGTAGTGAGTGTTCTAAGTGCTAATCGGTTCACGGATAGAGAAAAGCAATATCCGTCAGGGTTGCTTTATTGATAAAAGTACACGGAGGTCATGGGCACAAACGAGACACATAGGAAACGTGTTTGTGTGTATATGCGTGTATGTGAATGTTGTTTAGCGTGAACAACATTTACGTGTTGGTGTGTGTGGTAAACAATATGTTGAAGAAGTGTACAGCAGGATGAGGACAGACAGTAGAAGATAAACGAGTAACAGGAAAAGTTAACCCTTTCCTTGCTAAGCGCTTGCAACGAGACTATCCCCTCAGGCGCACTTGGGCACCCCAGCGGGGGAAGGGGATCTCTTTTAACCGCTATATCTCAAAAACTATTCATCACAGCTACAAAACAAAAACACCATTGGAAAGAGGAGGCCAAGATCTATAAGATTCGGTTATGTAAGCCTCTCCTGCGAATGTACAGGCACGTTCAGGGGTTGTTTTTTGCTGTGAGTGCGACTGGCGCTTTTAGCACCACCAGCAAGTGGCGCTAGTGCTCGCTCTTTTAACCTCTGTATCTCAAAAACTATTCATCACATCTAAAAAACAAAAACACCATTGGTAAAAGGAGGCTAAGATCTATACGATTCGGTAATGTAAGCCTCTCTTGCGAAAGTACAGGCAGGTTCAGGGGGTGTTGCCTGTGAAAACGTACATTTATACGTGCGCGACGGTCAGCCGTAAGGCAACTACTGTAGATCTCTTGATGATGGGGTGCTGGCAGGGCAGTATTGCTAACTGCAAAATTTACAACTATTTGGTCAAAATATCAGTCATGTGATAGGTGAAGCTATGCAAAAATGTCGCTATATTGGTCAACAACATCCACCAGTTGCTCGTCCGTAGATTTTATGTGCTGGGCTGACATGATTTTCCACCAAATTTAGTGGAGAACCCACCCAATTGGCAATTCATGTATTGTGAGAAATATTGTTGGAACACTCTCATACGTGGGAGATTTGAGTGTGCCTGGAGCTCGCAGCCAGTGTTTAGCACCACCAGCAACACGCCTAACGTTAAGCTAAGGCTTAGCAATGAAAGGGTTAACAATGAAGACGCGACACAACAGACAGGGAGACGAGGACATCAAAACACTAATGACAAAAACAGAGTAACAAAGTCTGTGCTGTAGCACTACATCTTCTGAGGAGTCACCGGGTAAGAGAGCACGCGATTTGAGCAGTGACTGCTACACACCAGCAGCACAGCGACATCCCAATGGTACTCCAGAGTGTCCAGGGGTGTCATATTCTCTCTCTCTCTCTCTCTCTCTCTCACACACACACACACACACACACACACAACCACAAACAGGCAAGGAATGAATATACAAAGATTAGAAGAGAAGAAAAATGGAAATATGAAAAAGATATAATTGACAAGTGCAAAGACCAACCCAAACTATTCTATAGACATGTGAACGGCAAATTAAAGAATAGAGAAACAATTGATAAACTGAAAATGGATGGAACTACATATGAGGACCCAGCAGAGATGGCAGAAGTGATGAACAATAGCTTCCATAGAGTTTTCACAAAAAAAGACGAATTTGTACAACCACCGGGCCAGGAAAGAGGAAGGGTTATGCAGGAGATACAGTTAATGCTGCAGGAGGTCAAGAAAAGCTTGAACAAGCTGGATGTAAGAACAGCGATGGGGCCGGATGGAGTATCACGGTGGATCTTGAAAGAATGTAGTGAGCACCTTGCAGAGAAACTGCACTCCATAATGAGCACCTCCCTGAGTGAAGGATTGGTACCACAAGATTGGAAGAGAGCAAACATAGTACCAATTTTTAAGGGAGGCAAGAAAGAGGACCCATTAAATTACAGACTGGTATCACTCACTAATGTGGTTGCGAAGATATGTGAGAGGCTGGTTAAAAACAGGTGGTCGGATTTCTTAGAAAGTGAGACAATTATCTTGGATTACCAGTCATGTCTTTAGGATCTTTGATTATCATATTCCCATCACTCAATCTTTCTATTGCTTCCCGTGGTTTGATTTTTCCATTTATGAATCTATAAAACAGTTTAGGTTCTTCCTTGCACTTTTCGACAATATCCTTTTATATCCTTTCTCTTCTTCTCTCCTTATTTTCATGTATTCATTTCTCGCTACCTTAAAATCTTCTTTATTCCTTTGGTTTTTATTTCTTTTCAATCTCTTCCATGCTTTGTCTCTTTTTTCTTTTGCCTTAACACATCTTACATTAAACCAGTCCTTTTTTCCTTTTCCTTTAGGTTTGTATTCTGGTACAAATTTCATAACTCCTGATTTATACGCCTCCAGAAAAATATCATACTTTTCTTGCACCTATCATGTTTTCATTAACTCTTCCCAGTCTAGCTCTCCATAGTATTTCCTGAGATTTTCCATGTCTGTCTTCCTATAGTTTAACCTGTTTCTTTTATATGATTCGTAACCCTCACTTCCTTCCTCCTCTGTTTCCATCTCTATTATCATGTCATCACTCTTTCCCAGGGGGCACCCATACCTTAATTCATTCAACAAGTGCATTCCCTTTGTTAACACCAGTTCCAGTCTCGCCGGTTCGTCGTCGCTTCTGTATCACGTTTCACTACCTCCATTTTCAAATATTTCCCAATTTACCTCCTTACTGTTAAAATCTCCAACTAACAAGACTCTTTTTGTTAGCTTTGAGTAACCTGCTCAAACTCTGGATGGTATCTTCAATCATGGTCTCATATGTGTAGGGACAACCTGACACTCACTTCTGCCCCTCCCTCACCACACCCTTCCCATTTTCCCTTCTCTCTGTGAGTGTATTTACCTAGTTTTTACCTAGTTGTAGTTTTACAGGGCCTGGGCTTTACGCTCGTGTGGTCCCATCTCTGTATCTGCATTTATCCAACTTTTCCTTAAACCTTTGCACACTCCTCGCCGATACTACATCCTCACTTAGTCTGTTCCAAACCTCTATATTTCTTTACGGGAAGCTATATTTCTTTATGTCTCAAGCATCTTCCCTTCCTCAATTTTTTACAATGTCCTCTTGTGTTCCTGGTGGTAATTTCTTCTTTTAGTAGTAACTCCTCGTTGTCTACTTCTTCCATTTTGCTCAATGATTTATAGATTTGTATTAGCTCTCCCTTTTCTCTTCTTTGTTCTAGCGTTGGTAAGTCCATTTCCTTTAGTCTTTCCTCATATGTCAATCCCTCCAGCTCTGGAACCATTTTTTTGCCATCCTTTGTATTCTTTCTAGTTTCTTTATGTGTTTCTTCTTATGGGGAGACCACACTGCCTCTGCATATTCCAGTTTTGGTCTGATCATAGTGGTAATTAACTTTTTCATATCCTTATCAATGTAGTGGAATGCTATTTTTATATTTCTCACCATGTTATACGTATCACCGAATATCCGATTAACATGACTCTGGCTGTTTATTATCTTGCATTGTTACTCCCAGATCTCTCTCTTCGTGTACTTTCTTCAATGTTTCACCATCTCCCATTTTATATGTCCATTTTGGTCTTCCTTCACTTTTTCCCATTTCCATAACATGACATTTCTTCACATTGAATTTCATCTCCCATTCCATACTCAACTTCCAAATTTTGTTTAGGTCATCTTGCAGAATTTCACAGTCTTTACTGTTTTTTATATGTCTTAGCAGTTTTGCATCGTCTGCAAACAGGCTTATATAACTATTTACTCCCTCTGGCATGTCATTAATATATATTAGGAAAAGTATTGGTGCAAATACCGATCCCTGAGTCACTCCACTCTCTACAGTTCTCCATTCCGATTTTATGTCCTTAAGGGAAGGATCCACCTATGTTTTTAGAATTGGCTGAGGTTGTTGATTTTCATGGATGTTATGTCTAACATTGCCTTCATCATCATATCCGAGTTTCAAGTAAATAGTATCAATATGTATTAAGATGTATTGATTTTTTTCATTTTTTTCAAAAATTTAAAAATGTATCTTCTGTCATCTTTGCATATTGTTTTTTGCCACTTGCACACAAAATACTTCATAACAATCCTAACAAATCTTAATTTTTTTTTTTTTTTAAATCTAATAAACTTAGTCAATTTTTTTTTTATTAAATCTTGGAAGTCTAGACTCTTTTTGTGCTGTACGGAAAAAAACCTCTATAAAAAAAAAAAATTATACAAATTTTTCTAAATTAACATAAGTTTTTACTCCAAAATTTTTATGGTGATCAAAGGAAGCATAATGGAGGAGATGCATTTTATGTTGTAACCCTTGTTTTGAGAAAACGTCGATTAAAGTTTTTTTGCCATTTTCATGTCATAGCGTACTCTAATCAAGTTATAATGTAACAAACCTCATATCATATGATTGTTTATTGCTCAGTAATCATACATAAGTAATGATCAGGCACCTGGTTACCCCCTTTTTAAAGGTATTAATCGCTCAAGGGCGAGGGTATCATGATCTCTCTCCGCTTTTCCCTCGCGTATTCCGCTCTTTTCCTCTTTGTTTGTACACTCTTGTGTACTTTAGGCATGTCTGAAAGAATTCAGAGCAATGGCAAGACTAAATGAAGGCATGTGAGCGAATGGGAGGCAAGTGAGAGAAGCAGTGTGAGTGTGACCCCTCTTCCTCAAGCTATAAAGAGCACTGGCACAGGGCAGCCCTGCACAGAACGCCAGCATGGTGTAAACGCTGCCTGACGTATGACTGGGCAATTATAAGGCATTATTTCATCACATTCATTGAAAATAACGTAGCAACGAGACCCACACTAGGATATGCGCGCCATGCCCATCTACAGGGCATTTAAAAATTGGCTCAGTGGGACATTTAAATTTGCAGGAAAGAAAAACAAACTCTGCCGTTCGATAGCCTACATATAGGCGGTGTACACAGACCCTTAACCTCAATTTCGATATATTTTTCATATTTTTATAATATCCTATTGCGGATCCTCCCCTCAACCACGGTTCTCATCTCTCTTCCCCTTAGGTAGCTTTCCATCCAGTTCTTCATTTTCCCTTTCAATCCTCCTTTATTTTCTAGTTTCCATAGCAGTCTTGAATGTGGAACTTTGTCGAATGCCTTCTTCATTTCTAGGTAGACACAATCAACCCATCCGTCCCTTTCCTGTATTTTATCTGTCACTCTTGAGTAAAAGCTCAGTAAGTTTATCACACATAAGCGCCCTTTTCTGAATCCATATTGTTTACTTGTGATTAAATTATGCTCTTCTAGAAATCTTGTCCATTGTTTCTTTATCACTTTCTCACATATTTTACATACTACACTGGTCAATGATACGGGTCTGTAGTTCAGGGGCTCTTCCTTCCTTCCACTTTTGTATATTGGGGCCACTTCAGGCCTCCGCCACCCCGTAGGCACTGTACCAGTTGTTATTGAGTATTTAATGATGTCATATATGATATCGGTCTAACCATCTCATTTCTGCATTGTTTCAATATATACCCTGAGACTCCATCCGGTTGTACAGCTTTCCTCTCTTCCAGCTCCCCCAACAATTAATATATCTCCTCTTTATTTACTGTAACTTTTTCCATATGAACATTTATCTTGTTTTCGTGTGGCTCATTAAATATTGATTCTTTAGTAAAAACTTGCTGGAACTTTTTAGTAACTCCGCTATGCCTTTAGGATCATCGATTATCACATTCCCGTTGCTCAGTCTTTCAATTGTTTCTCTTGGTTTAATCTTTCCGTTTATGAATCTATAAAATAGTTTAGGTTGTTCCTTGCACTTTTCCACAATATCCTCTTCATATCCCTTTTCTTCTTCCTTCCTTATTTTCACGTATTCATTTCTTCCTACCTTAAAATCTTCTTTATTCCTTTGGTTTTTATTTCTTTTTAATCTTTTCCATGTTTTGTCCCTTTTTTCTTTTGCCTTAGCACATTTTGCATTAAACCAGTCCTTTTTTCCCTTTTCTTTAGGTCTGTAT
Organism: Eriocheir sinensis; assembly: GCF_024679095.1. NCBI lineage: Eukaryota > Metazoa > Arthropoda > Malacostraca > Decapoda > Varunidae > Eriocheir > Eriocheir sinensis. The sequence goes on along the minus strand of NC_066534.1, from coordinate 5,455,450 downwards.
TCTGGTACAAACTTCGTAATTCCTGTTTTATATGCCTCCATGAAAATATCATACTTTTCTTGCACTTCACTTGTTATCATTAGCTCATCCCAGTCCAGCTCTCCATAATATTTCCTAAGATTTTCCACGTCTGCTTTCATATAGTTTAACCTGTTTTTTATATGATTCATCCTCTTCACTTCCTTCCTCCTCCGTTTCTATCTCTATGATCACGTGGTCACTCTTTCCCAGAGGGCATCCATACCTTAATTCATCCTTCAAGTGTATTCCTTTTGTTAACACCAGGTCCAGTCTCACCGGTTTGTCATCACTTCTATATCTTGTGTTTTCCTAAACCCTTTGCACCATTGAGTTTTCCATCATCAATCTTAACAATCTTTCCCCCCATGCCATATCGCCACCACCGCTTTCAAACATCTCCCAATCTACCTCTTTACAATTAAAATCACCAACTAATAGTACTCTTTTGTTTGCCTTGAGTATTCTACTTAAACTCTGAATGGTACCTTCAATCATGATTTCATATTCTTCTTTACTCCATGAGTTTGTTCTAGGTGGTACATACGTTGTTGTGATCGTCATCCTTTCTCTGTTTTTGTTCTCCAGATTTACACTCACTATTTCTGCTTTTCCTTCTCCATATACTTCTGATTTTACTAGTAACTTCTTTGTCATTATCATCACTCCTCCACCACCTTTGCCCACTCTATCTTTCCTCCATACATTGTATTTTTCATCAAACACTATTTGGATGACTTCATTTAGTTTAGTTTCTGTTTGGCACACAATCATGGGCTCCTTCTCTTGTAGGTAGTCTTGTATTTCCAGCTAACTAGATATTATTCCGTCTACATTTGTGTACATCACACTTAATCCCTTAATTGTATCGATCTTGTCTAACTTTCACTCTCTTTTATCTTCTCCCTTATGTACCACTTTCTGACATGATCTCCCAGAACTCTCCAAAAAAATAGTACCTCTTTTTTCCTCTTCAGATCTTACATTATTCCTTTCTTTTGCCTCTGCTAGAAGTTCGTTCCGTTTCTTCCTTTCTTCTTCATTTTTGTTTTTATTTATATATATTTCCTTACATTCTTCTACTTCTCTTAGTTTAGTTGTTCTGTATAGTATTTCCTCCGTTACTTTCTGTGACTTCAGTCTTAGCTTAACTGGCCTTGTTTTGCCCTCTATGTAAGGGCCCATCCTATTGATTTCTTCTACCTCATCCTCCAGGTCTTGAATTTCATCATCATTTAAGTTTTTCAGTTGATCCTTCACTGACTTCAGCTCTTCCTTCTCCCTTTTAGGTTTATAAGTAATGTTCTTCTCTTTCATTCCGAATATTATTGCACTTTTTTGCTTATCTGCTACATCTCTTACTAAATCTTCAATCCTTTTAATGACCTTGACCATCTCTTTTTATACATTTTCCTTTTACTCATTTAGTTGCTTCTCAATTACTTGCTTAAAGTCTATTTTAGCTTTTTCGTGCTCTACCTTCCAACATTGTCTACATTTCACCCAGCACTTCCTCCTTAACTCGCTTTTCCTCCTTATCCATTATCACTTTCAGGTCTTCATTTTCCTTTCGTACTACTCCTAGTCCTTTCTGCACCATACTTTCGTATTTCGCTAGCTTCTCTTTCAACTCCTCATTTTCCTGAACCAGGTATTTCTCTCTTTCTTCTAGATTCCTTACTCAAGATCTTAGTTCACTATGCAGTCTCTTACCGTGGACATCCTCTTCTTCCATGACCTGGACTCTGTCTATCCACGTATTTAACTTCTTCTCCACCAGCAGCACTCTTCTGTATATGGATGATTCCATATCACCGAACCCCGAGAACTCAGGCTCAATGTTTTTGTAACACTCATCACTTCCCAAGCCCCCCACGGCTCCTAGAACTTTCCGCCTTGTTCCCCTTCCTCCTCCTCCCTTTGGTGTCCGCCACCCTTCCTCCTTCTCACTCATCTCACTCAAGCTATTTAAGTTCTTTAGACGGGAGACGGACCACTTTAGCGCATCACCCTGTGTGTGAGTGTGTGTGTGTGTGATAACGAGTTAGACTCGCAATTGCCAGGAAATTTGTTTCAGCTTTTTAGAGTAAGAGTGGGTATCATTATAGTAATAGTAAAAAGAAAATAGTAACTAAATAAAAGTTGTAAAAGTGTATTGGGAAGGAGTAGTAATAGGAATTAAAAGAGAATGAGAGAGAGAGAGAGAGAGAGAGAGAGAGAGAGAGAGAGAGAGAGAGAGAGAGAGAGAGAGAGTGTGTGTGTGTGTGTGTGTGTGTGTGAGTCATTGTGAGGGAGGGAGGAACAGTGAGTAGGGGGAGGACAGGGCATGGGGTAGGTCATGTGGACGGAGCTCCAAGGCCGTGTTTTGAAGGAGTTTAGCCAATTAGAGCAAGAGGACAGCTGTCATCAGGTAGGAGGTGGCAGGTGTCGCTTACCAGAGAATTTGCATGGCACAGCCGTGTTAGTATTATCTTTCTTGTTGTTTTAAATTCTACCAACTTTATCTAATTCCTTTTAGTTTATACTTTCATATCTTTGCATTTCTTTATGAAATATTTTGTTGAGGCTACAACATTGCTGCCACAATATTGTTTGCTGAAATTTTAGTAGTACTGTAGTATGTTAATTACTTTAGATAGTTAGTAGGCTTAAATATAATTGAAAAAAGGGATAAGTTAAGAAATGCTGTATGAATAAATGTTAAAGATGCATTGCACTTGCAGACAAAATAATGGTATTAAGCAGTAGTGGTACATGTTGTATTGAAAGTGAATAATGTGGGCATATGAGGTCCATCACTTGAAAAAATATCCCAAAACAAATTTTGAATATTACAGCCGTACATCTTCTAACTGATCATCCTTTTTCACCAGGAGACTGGGATGAACGATCTACTCAGTTGCTGATTCAGCTCATACAGAAATACCCTCAAACATATTTTTTGTTGACTATGAAAAATGAAAGAAGAATGATCCACTGGGAAAAACTACATAAAGAAATGGAAGCATATGGTTACAATTTTACTATTCTTCAGGTAAGTGAGAGTTATTTTGAACAGAAGTTTAGAATTGGTCAGTATTTAACACATGTGAAAATGCATTTCTAAAAATACATAGGTAATTGAAAACTCAAGCGTTTGTTACAGTACACAAATGATGACCTAAAGATATCTTGGCACAACTTGTTAGTTATGTTGTGTAACATTGCAATATTGTGTGAACTGGTTGACTAAATGTAAGGCAGTTGTTTTCCCACTCTGCCTGCTCTGTTTGGGAAGTTTTGGGCCACTGTTTTGGGTGAGTCCTGCAGGAAGTGGTTTGGAGGAGTTGGCAATCCTGACCTGCACCATGTTTTCATTACGTGAAATTTACAATACATGAATTCACCAGAAACATAATAATACTGATGTAATTTGAAAGGTATCTGTATCTGAAAGTGTCTTTAACATTTATCAGTGTGCTGGGCAGCCTGGTTAATGAGTGACTTGAGTCAATGATAAGGAGCCATTTTTGCAGCCAGTAGTGTACCAACTTTCCACCACATATACATATTCTCCCTAATTTTTTCTTGTGTCTTTTGGCATTCAACAACAGTTAAGAGAAAATCTTAACCCTTTCCTGTCAGGCCGTCTGTGAAAACCGCACTTTTCTCGCGACCCACATTGGCAGCAATTTCAAACAGTTGCATAGAGATGTTTCACTTCTAATGCTCATAGCAAAGTTACTTTTCATCATAGAAAGCTCATTTTGATGTCATTATAGAGCTTAGTAATTGTGCTGTTTTTAGCAATAGCCCAAAATGAAAAATCTACTAACATGCCAAAAATGCAAGTTGAATTAATATAAGCCAACATACAAAATTTTTACACTTTACTCATTATGGGAATGATATTTTTATTTTATAAACTGAAAGATATCTTTGTTTATACAGACAAAATTGGTCCAGGTGCCAGGAAACAGTATATTTCACTGAACAGGAGGGACAGTGATGAAGGCCTTATATTTAACACAGCAAATCCAGAGATAAATGACCTGAACAGACCCTCAATTGACTTCCTGGCCTCTCAGATATGTCATGTAGTCATGTTATGTGCAGGACAGCTGCAATTAGTGTTATAAGACATTGGTGTACAGCAATGATAATGATCTGTGTCATTTAACCCCTAAAGGACGCAAAAAAATCTAAGGGGTGCCTTCAGAGAATGCAAAAAACAGCCGTTTTTCAAGTATATTTCTTGTAAAAACTCATTTAATAATTTTTTTACAGCATTTAAAGCTGGTTTTAATGACATACACATTTAATAAATTATTCATGTAATTACTCTGCAAATTACGATAAACTGAAAATAAGTTGAATTTTCATATTTATTGGACCCAAAAATTCGTAGAACAAAAGTTATAGATATTGAAGAGACAAACACAAAAATGTAAACGTTGATGAAAAAATCAAGTTGCACCAATATCAAGACAGATTATAAGTGGTGCGATATGGTGGGTCACGCCCATACATGCGTACTTCAAGGGCTTTGGAACTTTCCATGGTTTTTAGCACCTGATTTTAAGGTGGTGCAATGATGAGTCTTACATACTGGGGTGTCATCATCATCTGAGTCAGACAATTTATGAATGGGCGGGGCAGCTGGGGCAGGCGGGGCAGCTGGATGAAGGACTCGTGGCTTGATGGGGTTTGAAGTGAATCCTGGAGTCAAAGTACCATCGTCAGAAAGGTCAGAATCTGACGATGAGAGCTTTTGGTCATTCGCTTTCCATTCACTATCACTGGATATGGCAAACTCACTAGATATATCCAATAGAGCATCCTTTATCCATCAAGACTAGCCGTGTGAATGAGCCTCTTGGCCTATATATGCGTGTATTTAGGTCTAAGGTCGTCGATAAGTGTATTTTAGATGTAGAACAACAGGGAAGGTCACGAGGAAACGGCATAGAAAAGGAAACGGAGGTGTCTGCATGGGAGACACTTGTCCTTTTATGAAACCCACCAGAATTTCTGCCGGCGGGTCACTCGTCCTGTAGGGGCTAAACGCAAAAGTGAAATGTTATTTGACCTTCAAATTGCTACTACTCAGACTGTAATTGACCAGTTGTCAAAATTGTTGCAGTATACATAAATCTAATAATATTTAGGCTGTTACTTCTTTCAATTTCTCAAACATATTTTAAAGAAAATATTTAGTGAGCATTTCTACAAAAAGTTAAAAAGTAATTAAAATATTCTTAACCCGAGAATGTCGGCGGACCTTTTTTTGGGCTTTCACGAGTCGTGGCTGTGGTACGGTGGACCCTAAAAAGGGCTCGCCATAAAACGCCTAATTCGAGCTAATTGTAGGCGGTGGCCGACATAGTGCAACCCACCATGACTGCCCCAGGTCAATGTGGTGGGTGAGTGATCTTGAGGTGGGCTTTTTTGTCATAGGCAGTGCTATAAGGTCATGGCATACTAAATTAGCTATCCATACAGTAATCACTTGTAAAATTCTCTATAGTACACAACAAGCGACTCTCGGCTAGATGCCACGCGTCACGAGACTGTTTATTTTGTAACAAACACCACCCAAAAAGAATGGAGTTTGAGTAAAAGTAAATATTTTTAACGGCTTTATGGTTATGAGAGGAGTACTCTGATGTACGTTCCATGCTCTTTTCTTAGTCTCAAAATGCAGAGTAATTTTGTTGTTTCTCAGGCACTTCTTGGCTTTCCCATAGCCGAAGCCCACGGGTTAAGGGTATATTTTATATATAAAAACTATAGCATCAAATTGTTTATTCAGAAGTCTTCTTTCTCTGATGCAAAGTAAAATGTCATTCTCTTTGCAGATAAAAAGTTGTAGCATTTTCTTGCAAGGGTATTAAAACTTTGCACCAATTTCAATTAAACAAGGTGGATAATAACATTACATAGTCATCCATATGGTGTACAAAAAATCAGTGTTTTATGAAGAATTAAAGGCAGCAGACACAAGTTCCATTACAGTGAATGAGTGATGGAATTTCCCCCTCAATTCTATTCAGAAATGACTGTTACATTATCCCTACCCCTATTATACCAGATCTCAATTTCCTTGTTTTGCTAGACTAGAGTCCATCTAGCTAAAATCATTCTTCCCCTACATGCTATTCATAGATGGAGGTTGTTATCATCACTATAGACCACAGATTTTTTCTTCACTACACATTAACACTACCAGCTATAACACTGACTTTTCTCTGGTATGGCAGAAGTGCTGTCATTGGTTATTTGAAAATTTAAGAGTAAAATGAACTGATTTGTGGTATGTGCAGCTCATGGAGAGAGAGTTTTAAACACCAGTGTTTTTATTTTTAGCTTCGAATGCGTTGGAGGGAAGTACTTCAGAAATATCGTTGGACAGTCAACTATAATGACTTTCATGAAATTAAGAAGAGATGTGAATACTTTGATGAAATGAATGAACTCTGTGGTATGTATTTATGGAATTTTTTTTTATATATCAGTTGTATCAAATTTTACATGTTCATTTGTCAGTGTAGAGCACATGGTTGAGGCACATTGCATGGTACTCCAGATTCCCATTCCTGAAAGTTCCTCCAGTAGAGCCTCCATTAATATCCTCTTTCTGTTTTCAACAACTTCTGGCAAGTTTCATCAACATGATATGCTCACAAGCTTTATGATCATCCCCTTGACTGACTGCTTTCAGCATTGGCTTCAACCAGTGTTGTTTAGTGAGCACAATTTATAATTTTAACCATCCCTCATGTTTTTATAGATATATTTGGGATTTGCAGATGATGCAGATACTGTTAACTTTTGAATATTTAATCTCTAATTCTGCAGGTTTTTGATTTACCATATGAAATTCACTGGTCATGAGCCAGAATAAACTCATCCTCAGTTCAACACACTCCAATGAGGCTCCATTTATTGCTAAGTAAAGAACCAAATGTAATCAAATCTTTTTAATATTTTTGGCCCATAGGGAAAAGCTATCATGTGGTGTTAGAATTCCAAATGCTAGAAATGAGTGTGGTGCCAACAGAGGAGTCACATAGTCATGGCAGATACAAATCCAGGGAAGCAAATTTTATGGGATGCAGGAAATATTTTTGAATAAGTAAAGTAGAGGGACTTAGAGGAACTAGAGAGACATATATGTAGTGTGGTGTAAAATAGCATGTCATAAATAGGAAGTGGGAACTGTAAAAAGAACTGGTCCAGAAAGTGTGAGGCGGCAGAAAAAGAAAGGGATGCAGCTTTGACCAAGACGAGAAAAAGCAGCCAGTAGACTTTCTTTGCTCGAGCTTTATCTGAAAATTGCATTCTGAATGATTCAGGACATACAGTACCCTCTCGAGTTTCGCGCTTGCTTCATTCTAAAGGTATGGCGCTAAATTCGAGGATCGCGAAACTCGAGGTATTGAAATCCACGTAAAAGCACTTATTGGTTCCGACCCGTGGAAAATAATGACTTTTTCTGACTTTACTCCCTTGTTATCACAATTTATTCGACTTTACTCCCTTGTTATCTCAAAATACGTACCTTGTTAATAGGCAGAAAATGGGAAATAAGAACAGATCGTTTTCAAGCCCCAGTTGAAGGCGGCTGCCTTACAATTGGCTGGCAGTTCTGAATACACGCTTGTGATCCACATGGTGTCGTCTGCTAAGGTAAGGTAAAAATCAGTGTTTTATGAAGAATTGAAGGCTAGCGGTCACCCGTGGGACAGTTGGACAAACCTATATTTTTCTGGTAGTTTTGTGTGTGTTATGAAATAATCTGCTAACTCTTTCTGTTAAAAATCATGAAATCACTAATATCATAATTGACTTTACAATGCCTATTGAATGTAAACTGCTGCCACCGCCGCAAAATAGCTCGCAGAGAGGTTCAGCTTGTTTACTGTTTCCATATTTCCCTCACCACTCACAAAGATCACAAGCGGGCAGACTAGAACAAAACCAGGCATATTAATACTTTTAATGCTGTGTATTCCCACAGCGCGCATGTGTGGTGGACAGCAGAATGATTAATTTCATCGGGGAGATATTTCTCGCAACACCGGCCAGTGTAGTGGACCTTCTTCTTCTTCTTTTGACCTGTAATGCTTTTTATCGCTTCTTAGGTCCTCCTTCTCCACACTTTTATACTTAGGGCCGCTTTCACAGTCATTTTGTTTGTTTTGATCGTTACCAATGGCGGCGATCGCTGCTCGAGTATTTCCAAGTGAAACTGGCTGATCGGGTGGTGGCGGCTGCGGGGTTAGCCTAGCTCCGCTCTTACCACACACTCTCAACATCTCTCACTTCGTCTGCAGCCGCCACTACCCCATCGGCCAGTTTCACGTGAAATACTAAGCGGCGATCGCCGCCATTGGTAACGATCAAAACAAAGTGACTGTGAAAGCGGCCCTAAGTTACTTAACAGTGTGCACTTATACACTTCACCCTGAACTTAGGTGTTTTTCTGTCCTTTTCTTTCCCTGAGTTTGCTTTTCTATGCCCTTTTAGGCTATTTTTCACTATTTTCACCATCGCTGCCATGCATTACAGATCAGAAGAAGAAGAAGAAGAAGAAGAAGAAAAAGAAGAAGAAAAGGAAAACAACACCAGGAGATCTACAATTGTCATAGACTTGAGAAAAAAGTTTTTGGACTGTGGTTCCCCAGCACGGGGTGTTCTCTTATCTTGTTAATCAAATAGTAAACAAAGCAGTTCTGCCAGCCCATTTTACGAGTCTCTTGGTGGGCCATCTTCCACTGTTCCTCACTTCTCAGCCACTGCCGTCGTCTGTTTGTTTACATGCAGCCGTTCGGTACCCACGTACTCACGCTCGTACTCACAACCATTTTCCATTCATATGGACAACCAGCAACTCGCTCCCGGTTGGGCATACGGGCAACTGCGGTTGTCCATAGCCCCAATGGTTGGACACCGCCTTTTAAGGCAGCACGCATGACGCCGACGGTAGGTAGACGTGACCCGAACATGTCAAAGCAACGTGAAACTCGTGGCGGTAATGCGCGAAAGTCATGATAGTAAGAATTTAGTACTAAGAGCTAAACTCGATGATCGCGAAACTCGGATAGTGCGAAACTCGAGAGGGTACTGTATTTCTCTTACTCATCTCCCCTCTGACTCCATTATGCCTGTTATTAAAAAAAATTACGATGTGTTCTATGTCCTCTTTGACTTCAGTTCTCAGAAGCTGGATGTTGCGCCTACGTGAGCAACGTCATCATTTGCTCTCGTGCCCATGACCTTGACTCTTCTGAATTTTCCACCATCTGGTTAAGATTTCATTGTCATTCTATTACTAAATACATCTGTGCTGCTTATCTCTCACCTAACTCTACTAACTATGTAAAATTCTTTGACTACTTGAACTTTAAAGTGGAGCACATCTTGACCCACTCTCCCTTCGCTGAAATCTCCATCTTGGGAGATTTCAATGTTCACCACCAGCTTTGGCTTTCATCCTCTTTCACTGACCAGCCTGGTGAACAAGCCTACAACTTTGCTCTCCTCAATGACCTAGAGCAGTTGGTTCAGCACCCTACACTTATTCCCGACCGCCTTGGAGACCGGCCCAACATACTAGACCTCTTCCATACCTCTAACCCTTCTGCTTACTCTGTCAAACTGTTCTCTCCGTTGGGCTCCTCCGATCACAACCTTATTTCTGTATCCTGTCCTATCGCTCCTGTACATCCTCTGGACCCACCGAAGAGGCAATGCTTCTGGCATTTTGCTTCAGCTTGGTGGGACGACCTGAAGATGTATTTTTCCGATTTCCCATGGAATGACTACTGCTTCCAGGAGAGAGACCCCTCTGTGTGTGCCCAGCGCATCACAGAGGTGATTGTCTCTGGAATGGAGGCATACAATCCACGTACTTTCTCTACTCCTCATGCTAAAAAGCCGTGGTTTAATCATGCTTGTTCTCGTGCTGTCAAAGATAGAGAGGCAGCTCACAAAAGGTACCAAAGCCTTCGCACTCCTGCTAACCATGATCTTTATATATCAGCCCAGAATCGTGCCAAATCTATTCTTCGACTTACCAAAACATCTTTCTTAAGTAGAAAATGTCAAAACCTTGCTTTTTCTAATAAAAAATTCTTCCTGTGACTTCTGGCACCTAGCCAAAAATATCTCCTCCAATTTCACTTCTTCCTCTTTCCCTCTTCTCCTTAACCCTGATGGGAGCACTGCCGTCGCATCTATCTCTAAGGCTGAACTCTTCTCTCAAACTTTCTGTAACAACTCCACTCTGGACGATTCTGGGCGTATTCCTCCTACTCATCCCGCCTCTGACTCCTTTATGCCTGTTATTAAGATTCTTAAGAATGATGTTTTCTATGCCCTCCCTGGCCTCAACTCTCAGAAGGCTTATGGACCTGATGGAGTGCCTCCTATTGTCCTTAAAAACTGTGCCTCCGTGCTGACACCTTGTTTGGTCCAACTCTTTCGCCTCTGCCTGTCAACATCTACCTTTCCTTCCTGCTGGAAGTATGCCTTCATACAGCCTGTGCCTAAGAAAGGTGACCTATCCAATCCCTCAAACTACTGCCCTATAGCTTTACTTTCCTGCCTATCTAAAGCTTTTGAATCAATCCTTAACCGGAAGATTCAAAAGCACCTTTCCACTTCTGACCTTTTATCTGATCGCCAGTATGGGTTCCGCAAGGGGCGTTCTACTGGCGATCTTTTTGCTCTCTTAACTGACTCTTGGTCATTCTCTCTTAGCCATTTCGATGAAACTTTCTCAGTTGCGCTAGACAAATGAAAAGAAAGCATGTGTTGGTTAGTGAGTGGTTAGCTCGGAGACAAAGGGAGAGTGTGTTACAGCTTGCTACCGTTAAATGCTACAAGAACGTACGTAACAGTGAGGACCCAGACACGATGAGGCAGTGGCTATACTTGGACAAGTCTCAAGTCCAAGACCTGCTCATCCTGATTACTCCAGGCTTATCTAGCTTCATGGAACTCGTTTTGGTACTGGAATAAACATGCGGATAGCTACTGAACCGATCAGCTGATACGCTCTTTTTCTTCTTGTGACCACAACTTACTGACCTCACAAGTGAATAACCGATATGCTGGTGACTGAGATTCTGATTAGAATTTCGCTGAGTTTCCCATGAAATGCAGCCAACTTTGATTCTCTGTTCATAATTCTCAAGAAACTAGTGGTTGAGTGACCATGTTCACACGTGTTGGGGCGAGATTCACCGAGATGTGCGCTAATGGCCCGCGGTAAAAGCTATGAACTAATGATTTCATTATAAATGTTAACTAAAGATTCACAAAGCTTTCGTTTCGTCATAGTTAGAGTTGACTGGATGAGCGCCGTCGATGACGTCATTGGACTCGGCGAATCACAAGTGTCTTTTGTGAACTGTCAGCCAATCGTAAGGCAACCAGCCGCCTTCAACTGAGGTTTCAAAATGACCCGTTCTCTTTGCATTTTCTTCCTTTTTTCACAGTACGTATTTTGAGATAACAAGGGAGTAAAGTGGGAAAAAAAGTCAGCGTCTCCACGGGCTGGAACAAATAAGCGCTTCTTCAGTGTTTTCAATACCCCGAGTTATGTGATCTGCAAGTTTAGCGCTATTTTTATTTTTCTTATTTGTTTTTACGTCTTGGCCTATTGTGCCGGTAGGCTTCTTCCCGGTGGATCCTGATGGTCGGAACGAAGCAAGCGCGAAACTTGGGAGGGTACTGTATATAATAAGTGCATATGATGTGTCAGGGTGGGATGGAGAAAGCAAAAGCATGTATGAGATATTTGGTTTGGGCGTAACAGCATAGGATGTGTATCATGGAACGGTTGAATGGGTAAAGTGTGGTGCTTTGAGATGGTTTGGACACATGAGAGAATGAGTGAGGATGATATTGGAAAGTGAGTTTACGAGGGCAGGATTGAGGGATGGGATGTCAAGGAGAGATCACTTGTGAAATGGATCAATTGACTGGAAGAATATTGGAAAGAGAGAGTTGGTGTGTGAGGGACTGAGTGTGCTGAGCAGGTCTGGAGTAAGGAAAAATGAAAATGCTTCTGCTGTAGATCCCCTTTGAGGGAAATTCTCTTGAATGAACAGAGCTTCATAGATATAGATAGATTGCTGGGAATGAGTGAGCCAGGCTAAAGGGGTACTCCATAGTAACTGCCATGGACAAGCCTTAGAACAACAATCATAACAAGCTCCTTTGTTTTACTCATGCCTGTTCATTGAGGACATTATTTCAACTAAAAATGATAATGATTAAAAGTTTTAGTTTTCAAATAGGAAAAATAAGTGAAAGTCCTGGACTGGCTGCATTAATTAAACCATTAAACTTGCATTTCACTGATGCAAAGAATGTTTTTGGTAATGTTTGTGTTTTCAGGCACCAATTAGATATTTTTGGCGAGATCCTAATGTATATATAGGTACAGGTAGTCCTCAAGTTAGGACGTATGCAACTTATGACTGCTTGTGCTTATGACCAGTAAAAGTTCGATGATCTGGCATCTGATACTTTGGAAATCACGATGGTTCACAATTTTCAGCTGGGGATCATTTTGATTTTGGGGGATAACATTTAGAAAAAGCAGGGAAACAAGTTGAAAATACCAAAAAATAGACAAAAGTGGTGCACCCTTGCTGACACTCATGAAATTCACCTGGCTGACCTTTGTGTTTACCCAAGCTGACTATCTGTTACCCTGTTGTCTCCTGGATTTGCTTGGATTTATCTGCATATTTCCAATTAATGGCTGATACACCACTTTGTATGGGGAAGAAAGAAGAAAAGAAGAAGTAAATTGCAAATGCTGCAATGCCCCTAACAACACGTTATCTCTTTGCTTACGCTTATAAGTTGATTTTATTTTTATTTAAAAAATTTTTTTACGTTGTTGCCTATTAAGCGGTAGGCATCTTTCCCGATGGGGCCTGATGGTCGGCCCAAGGCTTCTTCAGGTGGGGCCTGATGGTCGGCCCAGCCCGTTCTGGCGCAGGCGAGTGTTTATAGTGGCGACATCTTGCATTGGCTCATGCTGCCCCCCGGAACTCGTTCTTGATTCGCTTAGATGGCTTCCTCTAGAGTCCGGGTTGATGGGTGGTCTTCAGGACAGCATGTGGGTAGTTTTAAGCCACTCGGTGACTGAAAAATCCGAGTGGTAGCGTGGGGATTGAACCGTCGTCCATCACGCAGGTGAATGTGGGCCCAATGCGCTACCAGTTCAGCCACCGCCTACCCTGGTATAATACTTTTGGCCTGGAGAATTGAGGAAAAAATGGCAAATGCATCACCACCCCTGCTGACAGGTCATCTGTTTGTTTATGTTTTTCAACTGATTTGGTTTAATATTTCTGGCCACCCGGAGAATTGAATAAGAAAATAGCGAATGCAGAATCACCCCTAACGACACGTCATCTGTTAGTTCACATTTAGAGAAGGTACAGTCGGCGATAGAAATGAGTGTCACGGTTTTCAGAATGTTTAGCCTGGTGGTGGTATCTGGCAACTATACCACGGTGACGCATTCACTGGCGATGTTAGTGACGCGTTTCAGTGTGTACCGTGTGTGTGTAACCATGAAATTATAATATTGTATAATATTATATTATATAATATAATGTAGTTAGAAATATACCAGATTACATGAATTCAATTTAGAAATGCGATAATGAATGTCTTCTACATGATGATGATGATGATGATGATGATGATGACGAGGTAAAACATCACGAACAGTCTGAAACACTTTTTCTTATTAAACTTTGAAAATACCGCGTGCAGTGCTGTCCTTCACAGAGGCAGGCAGTGACTAATGTTCCTTACCATCAAACAGGAAATAGGCTTGAGGGTCTTTTTAACTCTCAGCCTTAATTAATTCCCATTACTATAAAGCCTCAAAGACAATTCAGATCATCAAAAATCTAAAATTATTTCTCCGTGAAGATTACGTAATATCTAAGTATAAATACGTGTGTGTGTGTGTCGCTGACTCTCTGACCCAGTGTCGCTGATGGACATGTCTCCCGTCCCCACCCAACCTCTCTCTCTCTCTCTCTCTCTCTCTCTCTCTCTCTCTCTCTCTCTCTCTCTCTCTCTCTCTCTCTCTCTCTCTCTCTCTCTCTCTCTCTCTCTCTCTATTTTTAGGTACTAAAAATTATACGTTTCCACAACCAGTAACGTGACAGCTCAACTGCAGTGCCTGCGGACATAAGGGCTTTAATAGAATACCGCTGCTCCAGCCAAGGCCCGTGGTCGACGGCGCCATCATGTGAACGTTTATAGCCTATTATTACGTATAATTTTTTTATAAAGAACAAGAGCTCGGCTGTCAGGAAGTTTTTGCTTTTGGTTTAAAGGCATAACAATCTCCCCTAATAAGTGCAGTATATTTTTAAATGTATCATAGTTTGATAAACAACTTACAGTTGCTCTTGACTAAATTTGAACGAAACTAAAAGCTCGTGTCAAAATGTAGCGACAGAGCCTAAAGAAAAAATATTTATTAAGCATTAGCGACGGGCACTTTTGATAAATATCTATCTTAAAATTATGTAGAGTGCACCTGTGACCACCAATCACCACAACAGTACGATTTCGATAGGATATAATAATTTTCATGTCACGTGGAGGGGTTGCCAGATGTCGCTTTCTGAACGAAACTTACTGGACAGTGTGTCACTACTCTCTATAGCCGACTGTACTTGTATTTATAAATAAGTTTTATTATCAATTTTATATTTCTATTACCTGATTTTTTTTATAGGAAGAAGCATTCATCAGTAAATAATTTGCATGGTATGATATATTTAATCACCTGGAGTTCAAAAGCAAGATGGTGGACACTTTGTGACCACCACTGACAGTGCTGCTTATGTTGACATGTAATGTAACTTTTCAAATAACTTGTAATTTCTTAGATATGCTGCTTAAATGTGCCATACGAAGTATAAAGTGTGGTAAAAGTCCAGTTCAATGAACAGTATTGATTGTGAGTGAAAAAAAGAGAAAAATATCATATGTGTTTGCATGGTGTGTTTTGAAGAATTTTGAGATCCCCTCCTGGTGATCCAGGAAATCTGCTAATCCAGAGGGCTCGTGACCTCATGTATTCTGGATTAAAGGTATTTTACTGTACTTGGTTAAGTAATGAGTTGACATCTCAAATACCCCACTGTGGGTACAGCAGTTGTTTGCTTACACAGTTCTTCGGTACCACCCCTCCCATCCCCACCCTTCCTCCATCCTCAGTCCTCATGCACTGGTAGGACTTAGGAGGAAGGAAGGGTGGATGAACTGGGACATCCCACCCACACTTCTCCCTCAATTGCTTTTGTAACTCAAGTTGTAAGTATACTACGTACTCACAATACAGTCCCTAATCACTGCTCTACCATTTTATAGGAGTACAGTCTGCTTAACAAGCATATTGCTAGATCTAGCAGATGCTAGTTGGTTAGCACAGGAGCCAAACAAGAGTGGAGTGAGTCTACCCATTTATCTCCACTGTTTATAAGTCTCAGCTGTGTTTGGTTCACCTGTTAACCCTTATACCTCCCTGCAGGTGGAGGTGGGGGGGTGATCCAAACCAGACAGCCAATCAGCTGATTGCAAACAAAATGTCATTCCATAACAAATTCCCTTATAGCCCTTATAGGCAACACTGGCCACTCCTACAAGTGTGATGTGTCCTTTGTTTACAAACATTGTCCCCTGCCAACACAACCCCACTACCACCACCATCTTGACAAAACTCTGTAGTTCAATTTCTTAACATTGCACAATGTTGTGTGACTAAAGGGTCAACTGAACGCAGGGCTGGGGTGAGGTGAGGACAGAGGCAGGGGAGAGGAATAGCCTAGCTATAGTGTAGGAGGTGGGATAATGCTGCTCTATCCGCAGTGGGACATTTGAATAATATATATATATATATTTTTTTTTCATTGTAATTTTTTTTTCTTATGGCCAATTTTCGACTTACAACCTGCCTGTCGGTCCTGAACCCCAGCTTAACTCGAGGACTACCATGTTCTCTGTAGTTATATATGGATAGCTATATATCCATATGTAGGCTACATGTATCTGTATTCTGTCTACATATCTATACACATCATTTCATTCAGTGAGCATGCATGACCTTTACAGTGTTAAGAAGTTTTATGAAGTCTGAGGCAGATTAAATGGTGATAATTATATGTATACTTTGAAAGATGATTTAACCCACAGGTGACTGGGACAAGGAAGCTACACAGGCTCTTCTCAGACAAATGCATCATATTAAGAAGGAGAATCAAGGGAAGAAGATAGTAAGAATTGGCTACAGTGGATGGGAGAAAATAACAGAAAATTTGAACATGGAAGGACATAAGTACAGTATACATTTTTTTGCATTTATGTGGTTGATTGGCATTTTATTTTCTTGCATTAATATAATTTTAGGAAAGGATGAGTTACAGGTGCATCCACTTCAGCTGCGCGTGGCTGCAGTGCTCATCTCTGATACGTTGGCCCTTTGGGCCTGTGGTAGGTAAAAAACAGTTACTCCAGGCCACGGGCTGAGGCAAAGGCTGAAGTCCTGGGAAAGCTTCATCACCACTGAGGACTGGACCCTAGTCATACAAGGTAGAATGCTGGCAGGAAAGAGACAACCAGCAACAGAAAGAGGCCCTGCAAGCCCAGGTGAAACCCTCCCCAGCAGTACCAGCCTTACCATGAAAGACTGGGTCACTTAACTCACTTTAAACAAAGCACATGCAAAGGTCGGAAAAAAACAAGTACAACCTTCACAGATGGGGATTAGCCAACAACCCCAAATGCCCATGTGGAGAAGTGCAAACTATGAACCACCTACTCCAGGAATGTCCAGGATCTTAGGGAAGCAAGTGAAAATGCCATTCAATGGCATGACAAGATATGATGATGATGGGCCAATGTGAAATCCAGGATAGCCACAGTTTACCTTCTCCAGGTTTCCCCAGGTACCAATTTATCAACCAGCCCAAAAGGGAGGATGAACAGCTGGGTGAGCTGTACACCAACTGCCTGGGCTGGGATTCAAACCTGAGCCGCAAAGTAGTAGCCAGGCACGCTGACCACCAAACCACAGAGGCATATTGTATAAGCGTGCTATACAATATTGTGATGGGTTTTGTGATTGATATGTTTTATTTTAGGAGTGAAATATGGGATTACTTATGAGATTTCATCATACTTTTAAAACTTATAGTTACTGTGGAAGATTCAAATAAACCTTATAAGCTAAAATGAGAGAATATACTAAATTAACATAAAGTGTGAGTCATATGTTGTTCTCCATAGCTCTGGTACTTGGAACATCAACAAGCTTTCTCCTCCTGAATTTTACAAGATCCAGGAGTTTGAGAATTGCAGGTTTTTGGTACCAGAGATCAAAGCCGCGGTGCTGGACCTGGCATAGTAATGCTGGATGGGTAAACAAATAGATTGACTACATCCATGTAAGTACTCATTGGCAGATCTTTCAGAGCTGCATGGTTTTCTGGAGTGCAGAGTTCTTTGCGTCTCTGTGGCAAAGTGGTTTGCATCTCTGTGGTGCAGTGGTTAGCGTGACTAGTTATGAATCTGCAGGCATGGGTATGAATCCCAGCCCTGGCAGTCTGCATGCAACTCACCCAGCTGTTCATCATGTCTTGCAGGCTGGTTGATAAATGGGGACCTGGGAAAACCTGGGGAAGATAAACTGTGGTATCATTTTTTTTTTTTTTTACATTCTGCTGGTAGGCTTTTTTGGTAAAGCCTAATGCTCGGACCCAGCCTGTTATAGCATAGGTAAGTGTTTATAGTAATGTCATCTTGTTTGGCTCATGCTGTCCCCCAGAGCTCATCTCTGAAATTCTGTTGAGAGAGAATCTAGAGTCTGGGTTGATAGTTGGTCCTCAGGACAGCATGTGGGTTGTCTTAGGCCACTTGGCAGTGACTGAAAAATCCTAACTTGTGGTGGTGAATGGGATGCGAACCTGCCTCCTCCTGGATGCCGCACCCACACGCTAACCACTCAGCCACTGCCTCACCTGTGTCCTGTGTCCTGTGTCCCGGAAAAAAATGGGTTCTTATCTATCTCAGGCTCAAAGGACCAGTGCGATGGAACTGAGCACTATGGCCATGTGCAGTAATAGCGTATGCCCCCAACTTTTAGGGTTCTTTGTAACTGATCACAGACTTGTTGCTGCAGCACTCAAGCTTCATGTCAGGTCAAGAAGAATCTTGAGGTGTAACCATACCATGCTTCATCTCGAGAGACTAAAAGAGTTGGCATGTACCCATGAGTATGCAGTGAAAGTCTGAAATCATTTAATTTTCAATTTCAATGAGGACCATTTAGATTTGTGAGATACCTTCAAATGTGAAACTCTGAGCTGCAAAAGAGTGCATTGGAAAACACCTCCGATCAAGGAGTGGCTTTGCCTAGGAGGAGGTGCTGGAGAATGTTAAGAAGTGCTGCCAGGCTTGCTGGAACTTAGGACAAATACAGGGCTTTGTCAAGTAGGAATAGAGCCTTCCTGAGAACAGATGGAGATATGTCAGGAGTCTTGCTGAGGATGTCAAGGGTCATTTCACTACAGATGACCTACAACCATCCTATCTTGCCATGAATTTGCATTGAATAACACTATTGGACTTCTACCCATATTTGTATCTAACAAGGAAGCTTTGAATTTAACGAAAAAATCTAGGGTGCATTGTTTGAATCAGCCGCCACATTGACTGAGTCCATGATGTCATTGTTGTCTGTCCTCCCCTCACATTGCCTTTCCTCAGCCTTTTACCTTATTCCTTGGCTTACATGTTGTCACATTGTATAGCCTCCTCCTTGCCACTTTAAATGGCCGAGGTTCCTATTTATTGTGCATTTGGTGGTGGTTTACATCTTGCCTCGAAAAGAGGGAGGAGGGTTGTGATATGGTGGCGGCAGTGGTGAGGAGGAGGGAGGAAGAGCAACCTAGTAGCCTTCCTTCCTGCCTCGGTTACTGCCTTTCATCTTACCCATACACCTCATTCATCACTCAAAGTTGAGGTACCTACATTATTTCTTCTTTATATTACATTTTATATATTACTATGTACTATGATTATATCACAAATTAATGCTAAAAGCTTAAAACTTACATTACTTGTGGAAATAGGGTTCTAATAAGTGTTCGGTCCAATATTTTTTACCCATTACAGTTTTCCCCATTTGTTTATGTATTTGCATCTCACATTAGATGTGAGACCTTACTGTACTTGGTATTTCTTCCCTTTTTTATATATTGTACAGACCTTTGATTTAGGCATATCATGCTCATCACTTAGATATGGTACACCTTTTCTGTTTTCTCACTTGGAGGACCTTTTTCTTAATTTTTTAGATGATTAAGTGTCCCACTCGATAGTGCTGCCTCATAGCTGAAGTTATATTCCAAAATAATTGCAAAAATTTGTATTTTGCTGCTAAAAGTGAAAATATGCAGATACATAACTGTGCTGCTAAACCTTAGCACATTTGAAAACATTATACCGACACTTCATGGGCTTAAGATGTCCCATGGCCAATATTCCTCAGCAC